>NC_091951.1:243282999-243467999 GCF_031021105.1 Erythrolamprus reginae | reverse complement strand
CACCAAAATCTCAAACACACACATAAACAAACGAAACAAATTTAAAAAGAAAAAAGAAAACATCTGATAATGGAGGAATGTCTACCCATCAGGAAAATTCTTTCCCCAGGTTTTTTTCTTTCTTTTAATCTATAACAATGTTTCCCAACCTTGGCAACTTGAAGCTATTTGGAATTCAACTCCCAGAATTCCCCAGGCAGCATTCGCTGGCTGGGGAATTCTGGGAGTTGAAGTCCAGATAGCTTCAAGTTGCCAAGGTTGGGACACACTGATCTATAAGACACAAAGATATAGCTAGTGAGCTATATCTATCATTGTTGATGCAGAAGCTTTTAAGTGGTGCCTTTGGTTCGATTAGTATTGTTGGAGAGGATTTCTTTTTGTTGTTGCTGTAAAAATGTGATGTTGATGTTAATGAATTTCGAAAGTAATCCTCCCTTTTTGAGACAAATGTTTCAAAGAATGACCAATCCAATTTGGGCTGATCATTGGGGCTAGAGGTTTTGTCTTCTTAGCTTTTGGAGCTGTGCTGGCGATCATCCTCAGGGAACTTCTCTTTAGCAGAGTTGTGTCTGAGAAAGCTAAAAAGGTTAAGGTCATATCAGGGACACTCCACCATAAAGATCCAAGTGAGTTCCATCTTGGAGTAAAGATGGGATTTTAAAAATGTACCATATAAAAACAAAACATTGCACCAACAAATTTAAGTCCGTTTTCTGTTTTGACATACAGTGATACCTCGTCTTACAAACGCCTCGTCATACAAACTTTTCGAGATACAAACCTGGGGTTTAAGATTTTTTTGCCTCTTCTTACAAACTATTTTCACCTTACAAACCCACCATTGACACTGGGATGCCCTGCCTCCGGACTTCCGTTGCCAGTGAAGCACCCATTTTTGCACTGCTGGGATTCCCTTGAAGCTCCCCTCCATGGGAAACCCCACCTCCGGACTTCCGTGTTTCTGTGATGCTGCAGGGGAATCCCAGCAGGGGAATCCCAGCAGCACAAAAGCGTGTGCTTCACTGGCACCGGAAGTCTGGAGGTGGGGTTTCCCAGCGAGGGGAGCCTCAGTGAAATCGCAGCATCGCAAAAACACAGAGGTGGGGTTCCGAGGACTTCGGTGTTTTTGCGATGCTGCAATTTCACTGATGGTCCCTTCGCTGGGAAACCTCACCTCCGGACTTCCGTTGCCAGCAAAGCGCTCGTTTTTGCACTGTTGGGATTCCCCTGCTGGGATTCTCCTGCAGCATCTCAAAAACACAGAAGTCCAGAGGTGTGGTTTTCCATGGAGGGGAGCCTCAGGAGAATCCCAGCAGCTCAAAAACCTGCGTTTCGGCTGGCAAGAGGGGTGAATTTTGGCTTGCACGCATTAATCGCTTTTCCATTGATTCCTATGGGAAACATTGTTTTGTCTTACAAACTTTTCACCTTAAGAACATCATCCCAGAACCAATTAAGTTTGTAAGACAAGGTATCACTGTACAGTATATCTGTCAGGTGGTTCCTCTGCAGAGTTGTCCAAAAAGAAAAAAGACAGGAGAATAGGGTGGGGGTTGCTAAATAATATGGTGATATTTCAGCATAGATGGATGTCATCACCTCTTCCTGGATGTGCCTACTGTCTTTGGTAGAAGAACTCAACTGCCAGCTCACAACATCAGGTCCCCAAAACCTGAAGCAGGCAGAATCTTATTATGGACCCTGTCTTCATCTATTGCAGTGCATCAGGTATTCTCCCAGAGCCCATTCAGTTTGTGCTTGAAAACATTGGCTAAAGAAGAAGGGAGAATAAAGAAGTGTTCCAGCATGGAGTTGCCCTGTGGGAAGAAATGGCACAGGCCAGACTAGTGAAGCCACGGTGCCCAAGGAAATGCAGTCAGCCTGTCAAGATTCTTGTAAAATAGGTGACCAACAAATATACTGCTTTGGCCTATTCATCATGGTGTTCTGGTTCCTTGTGCCTTACACAGATGACAAGCATTCTGAAATCCCTGATGCTCAGGTTACTTCTATAGAAGTAAAAAGAAGCCAAAGATGTCAATGAAAGGGCCTGAGGATGGACCTCCTCTATGGTAGCCCCCACTTTTGGAGACCTTCTCCCCACCAGAGATGATGTGCAGTCTCCTCCCCTCCTTTTGCATTTTGAAAGCAAATTAAGCCTTATTCCAATGAGCTTTCATCTGTGGCTGACTTGATCATAGTTGCCTGTGGTATTTTGGATTATATGAATTGTTTTTAATTGCCTCCCTTCTGTTTGTGATTTTTATTTCCCGTCTTGGGTGCTGCCCTTTTGGGATCTGGGCTGGTTATGCAGACTGTCAAATAAATAAATAAAGCCGGGAGATTATTGCAAGGGAGGAAATTCTAAACCTATAGCATTTGACTGATGCAGTTGTTTGTTTATTTATTTTTAATTTTATTTATATCCTGATTTTATTATTTTTATAAACAACTCAAGGCAGCAAACATAATTCTCCCCTTCCTTTTTTCTCCATAACAACCTTGTGAGGTAGGGTAGGCTGAGAGACACACACACAGAGAGAGAGAGAGAGAGAGAGAGAGAGTATGGCCCAAGTCACTCAGCAGGTTTTCATGCCTAAGGCTTCATCAGGACTAAAACTCACAATCTCCTGGTGTCTAGTCTGGTCCCTTAACCATTTGATTGATGGTAACTCAGGTGAAAAAGCTTAAAAGTCAGCAGTAGGTTCTGATAATCTAATTACAGCATTTCCAAGTTTAGAATTAGAGGAATGATTGCAGAATAAGTTTAAAATCCATATAGTATTCAGTTCATTATTAAAGTCATAGACCAGAATAAACCAGAATAAAAACACTCAGTACACATACAGTTAAAAATTCTAGCTTAAAATAATAAATAACATTATCTAAAACCTATGATAAAATCCAGTCTGTTAATTATATATATAGTCTTAACTATACTAAAATTACAATCCACAAACACAGCGGCCCGTAATCAGTTTACAGTATTCCCTCGCTTTTCGCGGGGAATGCGTTCTGAGACCGCCCGCGAAAGTTGAATTTCCGCAAAGTAGAGATGCGGAAGTAAATACACTATTTTTGGCTATGAACAGTATCACAAGCCTTCCCTTAACACTTTAAACCCCTAAATTGCAATTTTCCATTCCCTTAGCAACCATTCAGATTATTACTCACCATGTTTATTTATTAAAGTTTATTAAAAAAAATATTTATTAAAGGCAGACGAGTTTGGCAATGACATATGACATCATCGGGTGGGAAAAACCGTGGTATAGGGAGAAAACCCACAAAGTATTTTTTAATTAATATTTTTGAAAAACCGTGGTATAAACTTTCTGCGAAGTTCGAACCCGCGAATATCGAGGGAACACTGTAATACTAAAGGGGAAAGGAATAAGAAGTGCAATGAGTTTGCCACATTTGTTGAACAAAATAAATTATACAGTAGGTTATAATGGTTTTTTTTTTTTAAAAAAAAAATCTGATTAGCCCACGTCTTCAATTCCGGAAATTCTTAAAACAGCTGGGTATATCATCACTTCATTTATCTGATAACAGCTCAGCCAGAGAACTCTAGGTTCAAAGTTCGCCTCCACCGCTGGCATTTGTGACACAGGTAGCCTCTGGCAGGGCTGCAGTTCTTCCCAGTGCATTGTCAGCGAGCTCTTCCAGTTGGCCGTGCTACTAGTTGAAGACTTAAAATTGCTTTACAGCTTTGGGTAAGCCTTTCAATCTTAATGGGTTTTTTTTGGGGGGGGGGATGTTGCTTGTTCTTTGAAATTCTGTTTCATTGACGATTTTCCTTGTAGCTGACCCATTTCGGGAATTTCATGCGGAAGTGGAATATAACAGCCAACACAGAACATTATGCATCTTAAATATGAAACGGAGGAAGGCTTTGACACCAGTTTAGTATTTCATGCTGTACAAATTTTTCTGCCTTCTTTATTTTTCTTTTGATAAAGATTGGAGTGTTTGATTGATTGCATTTGCATTTGCCTTTACAGGCGATAGAGGAAAAAGTCTGCTTTTTGATGGATTCTTTTTTCTTTTCATCATTCTGATTCTTTAAAACTGGCTAGAAGTTTCTTGGCAAGAAACAATGCCACCCAGATAGCTTTTTGCCCAAAGTGGGACTAGAACTCCCAATCTCCCATTTTCTAGCCTGATGCTAGAACCTCTATCCTAAACTGTTTTTCCATATTGATAGAAAATAAGACAAATGGTTGAAGGGAATTTAATTCTTTTAAGAGAACTCCATACCATCTCCACCCAAGTTACTATACTCAAGACAATGTCTTCAATTTTCATAATTTCCTGTTGTCTTCCCAGAATATCTGCAGGATGTCCATATATGTATATTCCTCGGTTGAGGCCGTTGAATTAGTTACAGCAGAATTAGAGAATCTAGATCTTGCTTGCTTGTAAATGTCTCTGGAACTTTTGATAGCTCTTTGTGGTTTCATTTTAAGGTTTCTGGAGCAGTGTAAACACCTGTTCAATTTTAAAAAAATATCCATGAGCCGCAGACATTTCTAGTGTGAACAAATTTGCCTTCCAAACACAGCTATCTTAAGTAAATGTGGCAATTGTATTAGATGACTCTCATAAATACTTCTCTTTTCCGCTCCTACTTTAGTGGCAGGTAGACATCACTGACAAAAAAGAGTTCATATGAGCCAGCCAACTTGCTAAAACTAAGCAGATGTGAATGATCGTAAATTCTAAAGATTGTACAGATGTGAGATACAGCAGGATCTTTGCCTCAAGTGCTTTTTTCAGATTTAACAAAAAATTTTTTTTTTGAGAAAGTGCAGACTATATTGATTGTGGGGATGGCAGGATTTATAAGCATGATGGTAGGAGCAGGTAATTCTTACAGCCAAGACTAACATAAGCTACAGCAGCGAAGCAGTTTTTACAAATAGCAAAGGTCAATCTGATTGCCCAGAGTTCAGAAATCTCTTACAACTCATCAGATTCATACCTCTATCAGTATCTTTTAACGATTCAGCATTTTTGTAGAGAAAATGTATCTAGATAGTCACTAGGAATAAAAAAAGCCCCCGAAACATCAATGACAGAGAATCAATTAATCAATGACATATAATTAATTAATCAAAATGACCAGTTGGATAGCCTTGGTTTATTCTCATGTGACATTAGCACGAATCCCAGTGGCCGATAAGGTCCCACAGAGTTGGCCTTCTCCGGGTCCCATCGACCAAACAATGTCGTTTGGCGGGCCCCAGGGGAAGAGCCTTCTCTGTGGCGGCCCCGGCCCTCTGCAATCAACTCCCCCCAGAGATTAGAACGGCCCCCACCCTCCTTGTCTTTCGCAAATTACTCAAGACCCACCTTTGTCGCCAGGCATGGGGGAGTTAGGATATTCCTTCCCCTAGGCCAGGGGTC
Source organism: Erythrolamprus reginae (assembly GCF_031021105.1). Classification (NCBI taxonomy): domain Eukaryota; kingdom Metazoa; phylum Chordata; class Lepidosauria; order Squamata; family Dipsadidae; genus Erythrolamprus; species Erythrolamprus reginae. Next base: position 243,462,584 of record NC_091951.1, on the reverse strand, counting down.
AGGAACCTTTTTGGCTAAGAGAGCCGTAAACGCCACATATTTTGAAATATAATTCCGCGAGAGCCGTACAATATGTTTAAAGGGCCATTGACAGATCAATCGCTCCAATGTTCACTTAGTACAGCAAGGAATGCTCCTCCCTGCTGTATAAAGCCACAACTGGACTGAAACAATGGTAATTAGCAGTAAAAAAATTAAATAAATAACTTACATTGTGAGCTTGCGATGCATGACATCAGTCCAGCAGTCTGGCTTCTTTTTCCTGCGCATGACTGGCTTTGGCTTCCCCTCTGCAGAACAAAAGCTGGGGACCTCTCCCTCCACATACACTGGATCCCTATGGCCCATCCGAGGGCTGGCAAAATAGGTGTGCCCCCCCACCTGCTTTTCTATCTCTCTCTCTCTCTTTCTCTCCCTCTCTTTCTCTTTTTGTCTCTCTTTCTCTCTCTACTTTTCTTTCTTTTTCTCTTTTTCTCTCCCTTTCTCTCTCTTTTTCTCTTTTTCTCTCCCTTTCTCTCTCTTTCTCTTTATATCTCTTTCTCTCTTTTTTCTCTCTCCCAACCTCTCTCTTTCTCTTTCTATCTCTTTCTCTCCCTCCCTCTCTCTTTCACTTTCTCTACCTCTTTCTCTCCCTCTCTCCCCTTCTCTCTTTCTTTCTCTTTCTCTCCCTCCCCCTCTCTCTTTCTCTTCCTCTTTTTATCTCTCTCTCTTTTTTCTCTTTTATCTCCCTTTCTCTCTCTCTCTCTCTTTCTCTCCCCCTCTCTTTGTCTCTTTCTATCTCTTTCTCTCCCTCCCTCTATCTTTCTCTTTTTATCTCTCTCTTTCTCTTTCTCTCTCTCTCTTTCTCCCCCTTCTCTCTGAAGTGGGGAGGGCCGGGTTGGCACCAAGGGAGCTCGAGACGGGGTGCAAAAGCAAACTACTCTGCCGGCCCGGGCCCACATCGGAAGGAAGGAAGGAAGGAATGGTAAAAGGGGCGATCAAGAGAGGAATGGGTGAATGAATGGACGGAGGGTGGGAAGGAAGGAAGGAAAGAGGGAAGGGACAGGAACAGAGGAAGGGTGCAAAGGAAGCAAGGAAAGGTGTGAAAGGGGAGAGTAAGAGAAGAAGGAGTGAAAGAAGGGAATGAGGGAGGAAACAAGGGAGGAAGGAGAAGGAAAGCAAGAAATGGAGGGAGGGAAGGAAGGAAAGAAAGAAAGAAAGAAAGAAAGGGGGAAGGGACAGGAACAGAGGAAGGAAGCAAGGAAACTTATGAAAGGGGAGAGTAAGAGAGGAAGGGCTGAAGGGAGGGAGGGAAGAAGGTGGGAAGGAGAAAGAAAAGAAGAAATAGAGGAAGGGAAGGTAAAAGAGAGAAAGAAAAAGAGCAAGAAAGAAAGAAAGAAAGAAAGAGAGAAAGAAAGAATGAAAGAGAAATAAAAATAGAGAGTGGGGATGAAAGAAATGGAAGGAGGGAAGGAAGGAGAGAAAGCAAGAGAAAGAAAGAAAGCAAGAGAAAGAAAAAAGAATGAAAGAGCCAGAGAGAAAGAGAAAGAGAGAAAGAAAGAAAGAAAGAAAGAAAGAAAGGCAACTTCAAAGAAAGGCTCACTGAGCATCTCTCACTCTCTCTCTCTCTCTTTCTATCCCTCTTTCTTTCTCTCTCTTCCTTTCTATATCTCTTCTTCCTTTCTCTCTCCTCTCTCTCTCCCTCTCTTTCTACCCTCCTTTCTCTTCCTTCCTTCCTTCTCTCCCTCCCTCCCCTCCCTCCCTCCTTCCTTCCTCTCCATTTCTCTTTCCCTCCCTCTCTTTCCCTTTTCTTTCTTTTGGTCCACTTCTCTCTCTCTCCGCTTCTCCACTTGCCTCCCCCTCGTGCCTCGCCCTTCCCACCCGGCCACCCGCGCGCGCTTACCAGGAGCAGGAATTCGAGTAAGCCCAAAAGAAGCCATTGGCTCCGGGCGGCGTTCATGGCCCCCCCGAACCCCCGGCCCAGCACTTCCGGAAGCCGAAAGGCGCGGCTCTCTTGCCCTTGCAATCCTCGGGGGGACACAAGGCTGGCGGAGAAGCCGGCCGGGCTCAGCCCTCTCCTGGCTTCCCCAATTCCGCTTCCCCAGCAGCGCGGCTTGGCTTCCAGAGGGCTGAGCCAACCCCATGGTCATTCCTCCTTCCGCGGCTGCCATCGGGGCTCCCTGCCTCCCTGCCGGCCTCCCTGCCTTCTTTCCTCATGGGGGTGGGAAGAAGGTGCGGGCCGCAGAGGCAGAGTTTGTCTCAATCGGAGTTGGGGAGTTTTTGGCGGGCACCGTGTCTGCGAGCCAGATACGGCCATCAAAAGAGCCATATCTGGCTCGCGAGCCATAGGTTCCCGACCCCTGCCCTAGGCCATTACAAGTTATGTATGGTATGTTTGTGTATATGTTTGGTTTTTTATAATAAGGGTTTTTAGTTGTTTTATTAAATTGGATTGTTACATGTTGTTTTTTTTAATCATTGTTGTTAGCCGCCCCGAGTCTGCGGAGAGAGGCGGCATACAAATCCAATAAATAATAATAAATAATAATAATAAATGTTTGCATGTATATGAATGAGAGATAAATTAGGGACATGGAGAATTTATAGTAATGCACAAAAATAAAAATTTAGGGACTAGGGCTCCCCCTTTCTTTATAGCGGTTTGTGCAAAACCTGGACTGGTGGTAAGACATCTTGGTCTCTTAGTAAATGTGAGCTTTGATTTAGCTAACAATTCCTTTGGAGTTAAAATCAGTGATTTGGGAGCATAATTATTTTCAAGTCAAACACTGGTTGCAATACAAGCTGGATCCAACCTTTGATCCTGATTATGAAAGAGCTTCAGCTAATTTTGCCCTGGAAGCTGGAATCTTTTATCTGTTCTCTGGACAAGGACAGCACATCAGAAAGAGCACAACAAGCTGTTTTTGCATGCCAACATGGCCCCCAAGCTTTATTCCACTAGGAAAAGAGAGAAGAAACAAGGGCTGTAGTCCTCATTCTTTGTCCTTCATTCCAAGGGTAGATGAAAAAGTCCCTTAAAGATGCAGATGAAATTCACGTACCATACAATATTGTCCGAAGATGGAGGCCCGCTAAATAAAACAGGCAGAAATGACTTGGGGAAAATCCATGCAATTGTGGCGGTTGCACAACCACAGTACACACCATAACATGCGTTTTTATCATACCATCTAGATTTCTCTGTAATTTTGACTACACTATAAATATGCCAGCCTTAGGCTCCTTCTAGATGGCATGGATGAACTCTGGACCGCGTGAGCCAGATTTGAAAATATACTTAATCTTGGCATCTCTGGAAGGGCAAGGCTTGATCTTTTGAATAGACGAGGGTGGGAGCAGGTTTTATAGATAACAAAATAAAGTACTGTTTTCCAGAAATGACTTTTAAAAATGATGATAATTTCACAAAGGAGTGATGATTGGGTAAAGAGCCAGATTTCAAACATGATTAAACTCGCTTCAAGAATCAGAAAGCAATGTCTCCCCTTGGACTTTTATAAATTTGCCTAGTTGCTGACTAAATAATTGTTTTCTAGGGAAAAGGCTTTCTTTTGACACATTTAACCAATTAACAGATTTGGAAGGGACCTTGCATGTCATCTAGTCCAACCCCCAGCCCAAGCATCTACATCTGCCTCTACCTAAGTTCTCATACAGGTCTCTCTTTTTTGCCTCAGTCAAAGAGTATAGCTATACTGCCCTTCATCCCAAAGGCTGTTGAATGTTTGCTTAATACAGGGCTGAATTCAGAAAGAATAGCTATCCCATTTTAAATTTAATTTCCACCTCTGTTGTGCTCTCACGTATACTGTGTTTTCCCGAAAATAAGACTCTATTTTATATTTTTTGAACCCCAAAATAAGCGCTTGGCCTTATTTTGGGGGAGGTCTTATTATTTTGGGGTGCCTAGAGCAAGTTGAGGCCCCTCTTGCCATCTTACCTGATTTCCAGCTCTGTCTCCCTTACCTTAACCAGAGGAAATGGTATTTTGGGGGAAGGCCTTGTTTTTGGGAAAGTCTTGTTTTTGAGGAGGTTTTATTTTGGGGGAAACACGGTAGAGCTGCAAAAAGCACAGGTAATAGTGGCACCAACTGGATGATACAACGAGTTTTAGATTCTTATCAAAGGTCAATAACGGTGTTCCCTCTAATTTTTTTTTTTGGGGGGGGCGGAAAAGTATAGTGTCTGAGCGGCAGTCCCTTCGGGACTGGGCGGCACATAAATAATAAATAAATAAATAAATAAATAAATAAATAAATAAATAAATAAATAACAAAAAACCCACCCTGTTTTGCCTCAGAGAATTTCAAAATAAAATACTGTACTGTGTGTCTATAACAGTGAGCTCATAATAGGGCAACTCTATCAATATCAAAATGCCACTTAAATAGTTGAGCTAGTTTCAAACTAGATTTTGATTTTCTTTCTCTCTTCCTTACTCCCATTCTTTTTCTTTCTCTTTTCCTTCCTCTCTTTTTTCTATCTGTTTCTCTCTCTTCCTCTCTTCCTCTCTTTCTCCTTCCCTCTCACTCTTTCCCTCTCAGCTTCTGGGCAGGTTTGGAAAACTCTGAGTTGATGATGATTTTTAAGTGAGCAATTGCTCACTGCTCAGCTTAGAGGGAACTATGGCCAGTAATAAATCTTTCTGGGGGGAACCAACCATTGGAGCATTAGGGAGGACAGAATGCTATCTAAAATTATTATTATTTTTTTGAGGCTGTTAATCTCTTTCTGTTCTTCCTAGTTGATGAGCAGCCACAGTGTTTCTGCTGTGTGCTGTTGCCATCGCTGGTGCTCCTGGAGTGTACTTAGGGAAGATGGCAGTCTGGACACAGCTGGGTTTGCTACTATGGAAGAATTTCACTTACAGGAGAAGGCAAACGGTAAGATCACCCAATTGCTTTGTTTTCACAAAAGAACCAATTCTTGTGTGTTAAGAATTCCATAACTGGGCCTGCTCAGACAATCCCTATTTCGCATTTCTATACACTATTTGGGCACAAATATGTAAGACTCCCATTGATCTGGTGGTATTGTATGATGTGGATTGGAGGGTTTATATAAAGGAGTTGAGCCAATTAGTTCTGGAAATAAATAAATTGTGTGTTGGAGGAGACAGGAAGCAGCTGTTATCTTTTACTTTCAGTAAAAACAGATATTGGGCAAGAAGGGCAAGGGCACGGAGAAACTAGATTTGTTCTTAGTTTAACATTGAGAAAAACTGTTTTAAAAGTTCAGCTGCAGGAATACTTTTTGCTCTGATCAGTCTAGCAAAAGAAAAGGTAAACCCATACATAAGTTTGCTATTTCTCCACGAATGCTTTAAAGCAGTGGTTCTCAACCTTTCTAATGCCGTGAGCCCTTAATACAGTTCCTCGTGTTGTGGTGACCCCCAACCGTAAGTCTAGCACCAATTCTCCCAACAGAGCTTTGAGCTGATTGGCAGGAAGGTCAGAGGGACACCCGCAGTATAAACACCTGATTGGTCAGATTGTAAAAATATGTTCCAAGGCACCAGAATAGAAGCTTTAGTTCCTAACACCATGGGAAATTTGTCTTAGGCGACACCTGTGAAACGGTCATTCGAGCCCCAAAGGTGTCCCGACCCCCAGGTTGAGCACCACTGCTTTAGAGTAAAAATGTATGCATAATCACCAGTAGCAATAACAGTGTAAGCAATAACACTTGGACTTATATACCACTCTGCAATGCTTTACAGCCCTCTCTAAACGGTTTGCAGAGTCAGTAGATTGTCCTCAACAATCTGACTCCTGATTTTATCAACCTCAGAAGGATGGAATATTGAGTCAACCTTCAACCAGTCAGGCTCGAACCCGTGGCTGTGGGCAGAGTTAGCCTGCAATACTGTATTCTAACCATGGCTCAAGTAATACAATAGATGTGCCATACTGGTTAGCATACACATTGTGAAACCTGTATAGGCTAAGCCTGAAAAAAGCAGAGGAATTATTATATCAGCAACCCCAATCTGCTTCTCTCTGTTTATTACAACTTTTGTGAATTCCAGTGCTTGAGTTGGTTAATAAATTATGGTGCAAACTATAGATATGGAAGGGATTAGAATGAGGAGGTCTGTCTTAAGCAGGGTATGACTTTATTACAGCAATTCTAACAGTAATTTAAACAGAGGTGTTCAATACCTTCCATTGCTATGGCTAAAACACACCGAGAGAGAATGAATAAAATCTGCACTGCAACTACTTTAGATTCCAATATGATAGCACCGCTTAGAAAATGGAGTGGACTTAATAGAGTAAATACTTTGGTAATCTTTGGTACTCTTCAGAAATGGTACAGGAAGTCTTCCAATGCAAATATGGGTAGTGTTGAAAGGAACACAGCTGGGTCAAAGCAATTATCCACACTTAGTTGTTCTTGAGTCTTTTCTGACAGGTCCTTTCTGATTCGTTTGCCTGGGCTCTTATGAGACTAGACATAAAAATAACGACGGAGATACTGCACTCTTTAATTTCCCACTTACAGTGTGTGCATTTGAGCACTCCTCAGACCTAATAATTTAATAGTGACGTACTTGGCAATTTTATCCTATAGACCAGTGTTTCTCAACCGTGGCAACTTGAAGATATTTGGACTTCAACTCCCAGAATTCCCCAGCCAGCGAATGCTGGCTGGGGAATTCTGGGAGTTAAAGTCCAGATATCTTCAAGTTGCTATGGTTGGGAAACACTGCTATAGACTTTATTAGTAACAGTGGCTTCTTGGACTATTTTATGAGGAAAGATTTTTAGCTCTGGCAGCTAAAGTCCTTTTGGTGATTTATTTATTTATTAGACTTCTATGCCGCCCAATCCCACTGGGACTGAGGGCGGCTTATAACAACAATCATACATAGCATCCATTCCAATACTGTACCTGGAATAGGTACTTGGACTGGCTATTGTTTTCATTCCCATCTTTCTCTTCCTCCGACTTGAAAATGGCCTTTTTCCTCCCCCAAAAGCAGTGAGATCATTAGATGAGCCACCAAGGTAGAACATCTTTTTTTATTTAAGGGGTCACATTCTTTCAGCAATGACATATTGATGACCAGATACTAACAGTCAGAAAGTCAATTCTGGGCCTAGAAAGCCTAGAACTAAGACGCCTTAAACAAGATCTAAGTATTGCCCACAAGATCATATGCTGCAACGTCCTGCCTGTCGGCGACTACTTCAGCTTCAACCACAACAACACAAGAGCACACAACAGATTTAAACTTAACAGGCCCAGGATTGACTTTCTGACTGTTAGCATCTGGTCAGCATATGCCACTCCTCTCTGAGGACTCGGGGCAGCTCACAACATAAATGAAGCTGTGTGCCCAGCTCCAGCTGACCATCCAACCCTCCCATCCTCCTTCTCGGAAAGCGGCAGGGAGACCAGCACCGGCAGGAGTTGCAGGAGGCCCATTTCCTCCCCACTCTTTTCTCAACAGCTGATTGGCACCCGTTTGCCTAGCTACACAGCCTGAAGCGGGGGGGGGGCGACCCAGGAAGGAGAGCCCGGGAAACGTGAAGCAAATTGTCACCCAGAGAGCGACACTGCTGAGGTTGTAAGTCAAGGACTTAACAGGTCACGTGAATGATGATGATCGTTCAAGCCACTCCCACGTGGTCACATGGCCGGCAAGCCACTCCTACCCAGTCACATGACCACCAAGCCACACCCACAAAATAAGCCACGCCCATACTGTGGCAGTAAAAGGTTTGGCTGCCCATTACTACCTACACACCTTTAGTTTGGGAAGCTTGATGAATTTACTATCTGCTGGTAGCAGAGGTGGGATCCAGCAGGTTCTGACCAGCTCAGGAGAATCGGTAGCAGAAATTTTGAGTAGTTTGGAAAACTGGTAAATACTACCTCTGACTGGCCCTGCCTCCATCTATTCTCTGCCTCCCGAGTCCCAGCTGATCAGGAGGAAATGGGGATTTTGCAGCAACCTTCCCCTGGATTGGGGAGGGAATGGAGATTTTACAGTATCTTATAGTATCCCCTGCCATGCCCCCCAAGCCACGCCCACAGAACTACTAGACCAAACTGACCTTTGGCACTATATTAGTTTGAGTTTAGTTTGGGCGGAAGGATAGTAAATTAATCAAGCTTCCCAAACTAAAGGTGTGTAGGATTATATTCCCCCATCATCTCAAAAATAATATGTTGCACGTGATGGGTACTGTAATCCAATATCGCTGGAGGGACTGAATCCCACTACTGGCTGGTGGATTAAATCCACTATAGGTCTTTTGTCTCTGTTCCTTATTCTGCTAACAAGAACACAAATAATTGAGAACTGTCAATTTGCAAAGCGAGCCAAGATTTTAGGGATTATGGGTATTTGCAGCAAGAGGGTCAGGGTCAGGGATAGGTCAAATGACAAAGCAGGTATCACTGTGTCATGATTAAAACTATGTGGCTTGCGTACTTGGTTGCAGCAGTGGAATTCAAATATGAGAGCTCAGCTGACATGACATTATCCTTACCCTTTTGTGGTTTGTGCCAGATACTTACATAGGAGACGAAGAATTGGTGTATAATATAATAAACGATGGATGTTAGAGCCTCTAAAATACAGGGGGGCCACTAGTTAAATATGCTAAAGGGTTAAATAAGGTCCAGGAGGGAAGTGTTTTTAATAGGAAAGTAAACACAAGAACAAGAGGTACAATCTGAGATTAATTGAGGGAAAGATCAGAAGTAACGTGAGAAAATATTATTTTACTGAAAGAGTAGTAGATGCTTGGAACAAACTTCCAGCAGACGTGGTTGGTAAATCCACAGTAACTGAATTTAAACATGCCTGGGATAAACATAAATCCATCCTAAGATAAAATACAGGAAACAGTATAAGGGCAGACTAGATGGACCATGAGGTCTTTTTCTGCCGTCAATCTTCTATGTTTCTATGTTTCTCCGTACTGAAGGAGCGGGTCCAGCAGTCACATGGGTTGCTCATGTCCAATCCGGTGGAACTGAGCCTAGTGTTAAAAAAGCTTGCTGGATCCGCCCCTTCCCCAGAATTCGCTCAGTTCGCATATCCTGCGGTTGTATTGTGATAGCTCGTTCAACATTCTAACACCTTCCCTTCGATCTTTCCTTCAAAAGTAGTAAGAATTGTTTATCCTTATTCGTTTACTTGCACTAATAGCGCCAGCCGTTTGTGGCTCGGCTTTTTTCCTTTGGGAGAAGTTGCGGTTTCGTTTTCCCCCGGCTGTTTTGCCGTTTACGATCCCCGCTGCCGCTTGTGGATTCCTTTAATCCTTTGGCCTGGAGGTCTTGGTGCAAGTATTGCTTCATTGATTTATTATAGTATTATTGTTAAAGGGCTTAAGAAATACCTCCTGCGGAGTGAGACGCTTGTTTTAGTCTCCTGGACTTAGTCGATCGCTTCCCCTTTAAGGATTCTATTACGGAGCGATTTTCGGCGCGAAGGCCTTCGCGCCCTTTTTAAATTTAGGCCTCTCGTGTTGGCCTCCTGCCAGCCGCGTAGGCCTCAGTCCACCGCTTGGATCCCGGAGTGGGCTTTGGGACGCTCAGGCTTAATTCTCCACCGGCTAAGCCTCCAACCAGAGTGCCTTGGTTACTTTAATTAAAGTTTAGGGAGGCTGGCCACGCTGTATTTGGGGACACGAACTCTGGGTTTGCCCAGATTGCCCTCAAGTCTCAGCAGCTCCGAGGCCTCGGAGCAGGATCCATTCCTCTTGGGAAGTCTTTGAAATTCTTCTCCCTAATTATTCAGTTATTGGCTCAGCCTTGTCTTCTGTTAATTGTCAGACTATGGCTACTTTTCCCAAGAGAGGCACCACTCAAGGTCCCAGAGAGGCCAGGCCTACAGGCGATGAGATTACCAGTATCCCCCAGGCCTCAGCCCCCTCTTCTTCAGGGGCCCGCCCCTCGACCAAAGTCACCAGGGCCGAGAAGAGAAGGGACCTAGCCCTACAAAAAATCCATGACAAATCAGCAAAGCGTTTGAAAGTACAGGCCCAAGTACTCAGTAGTCATGACCCCCCAGAGGCTTCTAATCTGCCCTCTTCTGGGGTCACTGTGTTATCTCTGGATGAGCCAAACCTAGACAGACCCCAACCTAACCTATGGGGAGTAGGTCCAGAGGAACCAGATATTATTGAAGATTCCTCCCAGCCAGGATCCTCCCAGGCCTTCAGGGATTCTTCTGCCATTCCTGCTGATATTTCTAGTTTACCTCCTGAATTCCAATCTATTTTTTCTGTGTTATCCAAGGCCATTGATGCTAAACTCTCTACCATCAATGCGCTTCCCTTACCTCCTCCTCCTCCTCGTCCCTCCCGCCCCTTGGGTTCTTCCCCAACGGTTAGAGCTCCTATTCAGGATGAATCAGATTCCTCTCAGGACGAATATGAGGATATGGAGGAGGATGAGGATCCCTTTCAAGGCCTCTCAGATGATGAGGAATCCCAAATAAAGGTTCCTTCTCCAATTACTATTTTTCCCTCTCAATTGTTCAAATCTCTCCTCCTCAAAGCTAGAATTTCTACGGGATTGGCGGCCCAGGAGAAACAGGCCTCCACATCCACTGATCCCCCGGGGGAGAATTTACCTTACTTCACAGAGGAACAGGAGGATAATGAGGTAATTCCTATGCCTAAATTGTTTAAAGATGCTTTACTTAAGCAGTGGGATTTCCCAGCCTCTGGGCTCAATCCCACATCCAAGGACAAAAAGTTGTACAAACTCTCCTCTTCCTATGAGGAGCTCCTTTCCTTTCCTAAACCGGATGAACCTGTCAAGATCCTTCACTCGGCGGCTGCTGTGCCAGGCGAAGCAGAGGAAGTCCTCCGCCCAGAGGACAAGCGGATTGAACAGATGCTCAAAAGAGGATTCACCGCAGATTCCTGGGCCATTAAAAGTTCTGCAGCGGCTTCCTTTTTCTCCAGAGCCATGCTTCTGTGGCTTCGCCAACTTCAACAGCATATTCCTCCCGATGACTTGAGAGGTCAACAAGACTTCAACAAGGTCTTTGCAGCTGCTCAGTACGTGGCTGATGCCACTTTACAATCTACTAGATTTTCTGCTAAATCTATTGCAGCTTCTACAACGGCAAGAAGACTCCTATGGCTTCGCCCTTGGCAAGCAGGAGTACGTCAGAAGTGGCAGTTATCTCTGGGACCCTTAAAGCGCGACCTTCTTTTCGGGGATCTTCTGGATCCACTCCTCACGGAAACCACGGACAAGAAGAAAGTATTGGGTCCAACCACCAAAAAGGCTACCAAAACGCAGTCCTTTCGTCGCCCAGGGCGTCAGCAAGATCAAGCGGCTTCCTATCAGAGATCTCCAGGTCAGTATTCCCCCCGCTTTCGTTCCCAAGGTAGGAACTCCAGGGGCAGAGGTTTTCGCTTCCAAAGGGGAGCGTCCTCTAACAGGGCTTCAAAAAAACCTAGATGGTAGTTTTTCCTCGATTCCCATAGGTGGCCGTCTAGCCCATTTCGCCTCTAATTGGCGTCTCACCTCCAAGGACCCCTGGGTCATTGACACTGTTCAAACAGGCCTTCTTTTAGAATTTACTTCTCCTCCCCCTAAACGTTTTATTTCCTGCCCTTCTCCCAGGTCCTCCTCAGATTGTAACCGTATGGAGGAGGCCATTTCCCATTTATTGTCCATCAGAGCCATTCAACCGGTTCCCCCCGGTCAGAAGGGTCTAGGTTTTTATTCCATCCTATTTATGGTTCCAAAATCCTCCGGAGGTTGGAGAGCTATTTTGGATTTAAAGAAGCTGAACCTATTCATCAAATATAGGAAGTTTAAGATGCACTCCTTATCATCCATTTTGGCCGCCATCCACCCGGGAGATTTCATGGTCTCTTTAGACCTTACTGAGGCCTACCTCCATATTCCTATAGCCAAATGCCACAGAAAATTTCTACGTTTCTCCTTTCAGGGCAGGCATTTCCAGTATAGGGCGATGCCATTTGGCCTTTCCTCGGCCCCTCGGGTCTTTACAAAGCTCTTGGGGTCTCTGGCGGCCTATATCCGGGCGTCTCCCATCCACATTTTATGTTACCTTGATGATATTTTGATTCATGGGAACTCCCTAGAGAAAGTGAAAACAGACCTTTCTGTCACCATGTCAGTTCTACAGGACCATGGATTTTCCATCAACTTTGACAAAAGTCATCTCCAACCTTCCACATCCATTTTACACCTGGGATCCGTTATTAATTCAGAATCCTCCCAGGTCTTTCTCTCTCCTGAGAGAAAAATCAGTATAGGGGAGTTAATTTCATGCATTTTATCTCAACCTTCAGTTTCTATAGTATCCCTGTCTTCCCTTTTGGGGAAGATGGTGTCATGCATAGGCATCATTCCCTGGGCTCGCCTTCATGCTAGGGAACTACAGTGGCTCCTATTACCCTTTCAGAGATCGGGGCACAGCAACTCAAGTCGTCGCATTGTCATCCCACCAATAGTTCGCAGATCCTTCAAGTGGTGGAAGTCTCCGGCCATGGACAAAGGATCCCCGTTCAGGTGCCCGGATCAATTTGTCATCACCACAGATGCCAGTCTATCGGGATGGGGCTCCCACGCCCAGGGGATGATAGCCCAGGGCACGTGGTCCCCGGAGGAAGCTTCCAAGCCAATCAATTGGCTAGAGTTAAGAGCCGTATCCCTGGCTCTGAAGCATTTCTCTCCTCGCATTCCCAACCGGCACGTTCTCATTCTCACCGACAACATTGCCACAAAAAGCCATATCTGCAGACAGGGGGGCACGAGATCCAAGGCCCTCATGAGGGAGGCCCTCAAGTTAGGCCTTTGGGCGGAGAAACATCTTCGGTCGCTCCTAGCCGACCACATCTCGGGGAGCCTCAACGTCCAGGCGGATTGGCTATCTCGAGCAACGATAGACCCAGGAGAGTGGAATCTCCATCAAGACCTGTTCCATCAAATCAGCCTCAGATTCGGCCTACCAGTTCTGGATCTCTTCGCGACCAATGCGAACGCCCAACTCCCTCGCTTCTTTTCCAGATTTCCATCCCCGGGAGCGGAAGCAATCAATGCCCTCCGGAGTCCATGGCCTCCAGGCCTACTTTACGCATTCCCTCCAATTCCAATTCTCCCGGACGTGATTCACAAGGTCCTCACCGAGAGGGCCCGAGTAATCCTAATCGCCCCTCATTGGCCCCGCCGGCCCTGGTTCGCGGATCTCCAACAGTTGTCCGTCCAGGACCCTTGGCGACTCCCCGTTTCGGGGGATATGCTGCGGCAGGGGGCCTCATTCCATCCAGACCCGGAGTGGTTCCACCTCACCGCCTGGCTGTTATCAGGAGAGACTTAGAACTGCGTGGCCACGACCCCGATACAGTGGAGGTCATTTTAAAGGCCAGAAGGGGTTCGACCAATCGAATCTACGACCATACGTGGTCCAAGTTTCACCAGTGGTGTCTACAGGAAGGCCTTTCTCCCCTGTGCATCCCCATACACAGGATCATTTCCTTCCTTATGCAAGGTTTCCATCAAGGACTTTCCACCAGCACCCTCCGGCGTCATCTGGCGGCCATTTCCTCTGTCCTAGCGGGGCCCCGCAGACAGCCTCTCCGTTCCTTTCCAGAAGTTCAGGAATTCCTCAAGGGTATAGCCAACCTCAGACCTTCCAAGGTCCACAGGTATCCATCCTGGGATTTGCCACGGGTTCTCCATTCCCTCACGCAGGCACCATACGAACCCCTAAAATCGGCGTCCCTCAGGTACCTATCCTTTAAAGTAGCATTCCTGGTGGCTATTACCTCTGCCCGACGCATTTCGGAGCTGGCTGCCCTCTCAATCAGGCAGGACCTCTGCCAATTCCATCAGGACAAGGTAGTCTTGCGACTGGACCCCACCTTCTTACCCAAGGTCAGTTCCATGTTCCACAGAACACAAGATATTGTCTTACCTTCCTTCTGTCTCCAACGGGACCATCCCTTGGCAATTAGATGGCACACCCTGGATCTCATCAGAGCGCTGAGGATCTATATCCAACGCACAGGACCCTTTCGGAGGTCAGAAGCACTTTTTATAGCCTATCACCCCAGAGTCATGGGTACCAAAGTGTCTTCAACAGTGATTGGCCGTTGGATCAGAGGGACTATATCTAAGGCCTACGAGTCGGCCTCCCTTTCAGTTCCAAAGAACATTACAGCGCATTCCACCAGGAGCGCAGCCACCTCGGCCGCTTGGGCGACTCAAGCCCCGTTGGAGGAGGTCTGCAAAGCAGCCACTTGGGCCTCGCCAAATTCCTTCATCAGGCACTACAAAATTGACTCTTACGCTTCAGCGGACGCTGCCTTCGGCAGAAGGGTACTCCAATCCGTTATCTCTCACGATAGCAATCTAATCCCACCCTAGGGACCATCTATTGGGTATGTCCCATGTGACTGCTGGACCCGCTCCTTCAGTACGGAGAATAGGCGTTGATTGCTTACCTGAACGCCTCTTCTTGTACGGTGAGCGGGTACAGCAGTCACTTCCCGCCCTTGTATGTGTCTTCTTTACTTTCCTATAACCTTTCTTCCTCTAACAATGAGAGTTGAACACTACAGAGCTTCACAGCTGAGCCTAGTCTATGGATTCGCGAATTCTGGGGAAGGGGCGGATCCAGCAAGCTTTTTTAACACTAGGCTCAGTTCCACCGGATTGGACATGAGCAACCCATGTGACTGCTGTACCCGCTCACCGTACGAGAAGAGGCGTTCAGGTAAGCAATCAACGCCTATTCTATTTTTTAAAAAAATGGAAGATGGATGCCGGCTTAGAGAAAGTTCACCTATGTTCACCCCATTCATTCTGCCCTGCAAAAATATATGTGGATGGCCTCTACCTGTAATGTATTTGCTGCAGGTTGGAGCCAGCAGTTTTGCCCATGGCTGTAGTCCATCAGAAATTTCTCTGAAGATAGATGGTAGTCCGTACTTTGCTACTTAAATTTCCCACAATGATAATCAGCTACATAGAGATCTCTCCAGTTTTGGACAGATACATGAGTAAGAAATGATGCTGGATTACAGCAGGGTATACTGTATAGGCCTATTTGTTTAATGTTGCTGAAGCTGCTTTCTCCCCAGAGGTTTGGCCGAACCTAATTGGTCCTGGATGCCTTCCAGCAGTGCGGATGTAACTCTTGAGCTGCACACATCAAGCTAAGCTCAGTACGTGACTTTCATACTGCTTCCTTTGGCCACCATAGTTTGGAGAAGTGACAGGGGAGGAAATGCAGGCCAAACTGTTTACTAGAGATGTTCTAATGGGAAGATCATTTTCAGATGTCTCTTTTTAATAGAATAGAATAGAATTTTATTGGCCAAGTGTGATTGGACACACAAGGAATTTGTCTTGGTGCATATGCTCTCAACGTACATAAAATAAAATATACATTTGTCAAGAATCATGTGGTACAACACTTAATGATTGTCATAGGGGTCAAATAAGCAATGAAGAAGCAATATTAATAAAAATCTTAGAATATACGCAACAAGTTACAGTCATACAGTCAACATGGGAGGAAATGGGTGATAGGAATGATGAGAAAAACTAGTAGAAATAGAAGTGCAGATTTAGTAGAAAGTCTGACAGTGTTGAGGGAATTATTTGTTTAGTAGAGTGATGGCGTTCGGGAAAAAACTGTTCTTGTGTCTAGTTGTCTTGGTGTGCAGTGCTCTGTAGCGACGTTTTGAGGGTAGGAGTTGAAACAATTTGTGTCCAGGATGTCAGGGGTCAGTAAATATTTTAGCCGCCCTCTTTTTGACTCGTGCAGTATACAGGTCCTCAATGGAAGGCGGGTTGGCAGCAATAAGATATTTGTATCACATTGCTGCATTTGTTGTTGATTTTGCAATAATAAGAGACTTATTAACATTCTATTAAATAAAAATGTTATATTAAACAGAATATTGGAATGTGGAGTATCCTTTATTTAGGATACTAGCTGCTCCAATTTTCTTTCCTCTACCCTCTTCTGGCTTCTTTCTTTCCCCATCTTAATTTCAAATACAATTTTTTTCTAAACATCTTTATTTTTATTGACTAGTTTTGGAGAATTCTCCTTCCCCTGCATTTAATTCTTCTTTCCTTTTTCATCTCATTGAGTTTTCTTTTAATAACACATCCGAAAAATCTCAATCCTAACAGTGTAAGACGGTATTAGTTGTGGAAGCAAAAGTCTGCTGATCTCCAGTTGTGAAAGATGGCATAGCTTCCGCAATTTCTACATCATTTGCCTTCAAGATACATTATTGGCAAAGGATTTTGAACCAATGAACGTAATGCTTCTGGATGAGATTTGTTTACAGTTGTTTACAGTTTAGATTTTGCTGACTTACTGTAACATCCTCAGAGCTTGGAACTATGCTAAATGTCAATTATCTAATTTTAGATCCTCATGTCCATGCTCTAGTCTATGTGAACATTGATCAACACACTTCTTAATAGTTGATTTAGCATCTTTAAAAACATTTTCTGAAGGAAAAACACCAGAAATTACATAAGTAGGTGGATGATTATGGAAGGGCTACTGCAAAAGTTTCCTCTGGTGCATTTATATATACAGTGATCCCTCGATTTTCGCGATCTCGAGCTTCGCGAAACGCTATATCGCGATTTTTCCCACCCGATGACGTCACTCTCTTCCTTCCTTTCTCATCTTTCTTTCTCTCTCTCTTTCTCTATCTTGCTTCTTCCTCTCTCACACTCTCTTCCTCCCTCTCTCATCTCTTTCTTTCCTTCTCTCTCTTTCTCTATCTCTCCCCCTCTTGCTGGTGGGCGGTGGGCGGGCGAGCGGGGGCATCAGCGAGGAAGACCCAGGGAAGGTTCCTTCAGCCGCCCAGCAGCTGATCTGCTCGGCAGCGCGGCGGCAGCGAGGAGCCGAATCGGGGTTTCCCCGCCGCCCACGCAAAGGGGAAACCCCGATCTTCGTCTGCTCGCTGCTGCTGCGCTGCCGAGCAGATCAGCTGCTGGGAGGCCGAAGGAACCTTCCCTGGGTCTTCCCCGCCGCCCATGCAAACTCCACCATCTGCGCATGCGCGGCCATGAAAAAAAGGGTGCGCATGCGCAGATGGTGTTTTTACTTCCGCAACCCTACATCGTGAAAAATCGATTATCGCGAGGGGTCTTGGAACGGAACCCTCGCGATAATCGAGAGATCACTGTATATCTATATTCCATTTGGAATAATTGTTTGGCACATACAGAAATCAGATAAGTATATATTCCATTATGTCACATGGAGAGGATTGGCATTCCAAGGATTCATTTATACATCACTCACAGCCTGGGTAATTTAAATTTCTTGTATTGTTGCAAGGTAACTGAGTCTAGACCAGCCTTACCAGCCTATCCATTTTGAGATAGCTAGATTACTATAATAACGTGACTATTCTTCCCAGAATGATAGCTAAAGTTTTGTGTGTACAGATATATGTTATAAATACATGTAAATAAATGCATGTTTGCAAAGGACTTCAAAATTATTTTTGAAAATAGACTCCAGTCTGCAAAAAAGGAGAAAGATGTTTGCAAAAGAAGGGCCTGAAAAATAACAGATAGTATTGAAAACTGCCTACAAAAGATCAAACACTATTCAGAGTTGGAAACAAAATAGCACATGCTGGCTGTTTGATTTTTTTTGTTATATAATATGTGCATAAGGGGGGGGGGGAAATCCCCTGACATTTGGGAAACTTATGAAAAATAAAGGCTGCTTTGAGAAAATTTACATAAGGTGTGTTACAGACATTGATCTTCAGTATATATTTACATTTTGGGGGAAATTGCATATGAAAGTTCAACTTAAGAGAGAAAATATGAATGACTGATGGATATGATCTAGAAACAAACCTTCTACCATCTCATCCCATTTCTTGCCTAGTGGACAGGAATGCTGTACAATTATTGCTTCATGAATTAATATTCAGAGTCCTTAGGGAGTTGGGCGGCATACAAATTGAACTAACTAAACAAACTAAACAAACAAACAAATGTAGTCCTCAATGTGACCAATCAAAATTACTATAGCACTGAAAAAAGTGAATTATGCCCATTTTGCACATGTAAGACCATTTCAGGCTCCCTATGATCACATATTCAAAATTCAAATGCTTGCCAACTGGTTCATATTTATGACCATTGCAATGTCCCGGGGTCATGTGATCTGCTTTTGTGACGCTTCTGACAAGGAAAGTCAATGAGGAAGTCAGGTTTACGTAACAACCATGTTACTCACTTAACAATTACAATGATTCACTTAACAACGGTGGCAAGAAACATTGTAAACATCGTAAAATGGGGCAAAACTCATTTAACAAATATTTAGATTTGGGGCTCAATTGTGGTTTTAAGTCGAGGACTACCTCTCTAATTGATCCAAGGACATTAAGAAGACACTGAATGGGGAATAGCTACAGCAAAGAGCAACGTTTTGTTCATAGAAGTTTTTTTTTTAAAGCCATACTTATGTCTGCTTTTGTTTTCATTTGCTTCATCATGCGAAGTATGTCAGTTAGTTCAGTTTACTTTATTGATTAACCCCTGGGCCATATCAAAGTGCAGAGTTCCAGACACAATTTTTTTACTAAAATCTGATAAAAACAATTTAAAATCAAATTGGAGTAAAACACAATTTAAAATGAAATTGATCATACCAAGTCAGAGGTGGGATTCACATAATTTCTTTACCGGTTCGCCTAGCACCGAAAATGTGAGCGTGCATGTGTGCACACTCGCTTCAGTTGTGCGCACACCTTATGCACATTTGCTGGCATGCATGGCTTGCACGCATGCGTGAAGCTTGAAAATGTTTCTAAATAGGACCAGTTTGCTGGATCAGATCCAAACTGGCTGATTACCATCTCTGTACCAAGTATGAATACTTAGTAATCTGCTGTTTCTCCTCTTCTCCTCCAGGTCCAACTACTGATTGAAATCACTTGGCCATTGTTTATCTTCTTCATTCTGATGTCTGTGCGACTGTCTTATCCACCTTATGAACAACATGAATGTAAGTTTTTTTTAAAAAAGGCTTCTACTTTGGAGAAGGAGGAGTAAGTGAGAGGCAGATTGCATAAGAAAACTGAATTATTTCTGGTCTAGGAAGATAGAAGATAACAGGGCTGGCAAAGGTTTGGACTATCTGTACTTGACCTTCAGCCAGATAGGAAGGTTCTTCAGTTTTGCATGTAGCCATAACAGCTGAAATCAGAGTTTTTAAGCGCAATTCATTTCTGATGTCAACAAATGCCATTGCTAAAGTTGCTCTGGCTTGACCACTATTAACATACCCTGAAGGTTTCCTTATAGCCCTGTGCTTAGTAGTATAATCCTACGATGGTTCCTTACAGCAGTGTTTTTCAACCAGTGTGCCGTGGCACACTAGTGTGCTGCGAGACATGGTCAGGTGTGCCGCGAAGAAGGAAGAAGGAAGAAGGTTCTGGTCTCACAACCTTTTGCTGAGAGAGAGAGAGAGTGAGAGAAAGAGAGAAAGAGTGAGAGAGAGAAAGCAAGTGAGAGAGAGAGAGAGAAAGAAAGCAAGAGAGAGAGAGATAGAAAGCAAGAGAGAGAGAGAGAAAAGGAGAGGAAGGGAGAGAGAGAGAAATGAGCAAAAAGGGGAGGAAAAAAGAAATGAGAAAACGATTGAGACAGAGAATGAGAGGAAAGAGAGAGAAACAAAAGAGAGAGAGAGAAGTGACTCTTGATTTAAAGCATATGATAAAAAGCACCCAAAAAATAAGAGAGAAAACCCCCCAGCCCTCACCTGTTTTTGGAAATGGTTCAAGAGTATGTATACACACACACACACACACAAGAGGGGGAGGAGACAGAGATGGAAAAAGAGAGGAGTGTGTCTTAGAGTGTCTTTTTGTGTCATTTTGGTTGGTGGTGTGCCCCAGGATTTTGTAAATGTAAAAAATGTGCCGCGGTTCAAAAAAGGTTGAAAATCACTGCCTTACAGGAATGGTTATGAAACTTTTTGATCTCAGGGTCTCTTTACATTCTTAAAAAGCATTGAAGACTTCAAGGAGCTATATGGGTTATATAGCAATAGCATTTAGACTTGCACAGCACTTCACAGTACTTTACAGTCCTCTCTAAGCGGTTTACAGAGAGTAAGCATATTGCCCCCAACAATCTACTTCCTCATTTTACCGATCTTGGAAGAATGGAAAGATGAGTCAATCTTGAGCCTACTGAGAATCGATCTGCCAAACTGCTGGCAGACGGTGATCAGCAGAAATAGCTTGCAGTACTGCACTCTGGTTAACCACTCTGGTTAACCACTGCACCACTGAGGCTCTATCAATATCTATTACATTATAAATTAAAACTGAGAAAATTTAAAAATATTTGTATTTGCAGACCCCCTGAAAGGGTCTCAAAGATTCCCAGGAGTCTCCAGACCACACTGTGTGAACCACTGCTTTAAAGTGATTTCTTTCACAGCTTCACATATTAATTAAAGGATAGAGCTGAGTTATTACCTATAGCTATTTTGATGGATGTTTATATTAATTAAAACTGTTGGCAAATAACAACTTAATCTTGCACAACAGAGAAATCCTGGGCATACAACAATGTGGAATATTTAATTGGCCTTCTTAAACTCTTGTATATACATACTCTGAAGTAGAACTCGTTGACTTTAGCAGGATTTATTCCCTGACATTGATGGCCAAGCTCACATACACACATGCATACAAGCATACATGATAGCTGAGTGGATATATATATAAAAGAAGGATGCTACTTTATGTTCAGTAATAAGCTGCATTGTGTATCAGAGGCTAAAAGTGCCCATAAGTTGTTGGATGAAAATATACTTAGTTCACAGCAAACCAGTTTTTTCAGGACAGCTGAAAGAACTTTTGAGAACAGGATTCAATTCCTGGAACACAGAAACTTGTTCAATGTGTCCCTAGTTGGCTCTACTCAAACAGGATTTCCTTTTTCAAAAAAAAATACCAACTCTGTGGTATATTTCTCCATAATAATTCAAACCTCATTACTAGCTACAGAGAAGGGATTTCAACAAAGATAAGTAGGCCTGATGAAATCTCAATTGCACAACTTTTAATATTAACATAGTAAGTCAGTGAAGATGTTCAACTGAAGCGAGAAAAAAACTAGGCTGAATTTCATCCTTGATCATGGAAACTCACTGTCAATCAAATCTATCTTTATGGTCATAGACCACAGTAAAAAGGGGGAATACAAACAATTGGTAATTTTAAAAGCTAAACAAAATAATCTGCATTTTTACCACTTTGTATACACTTTTGTTTTGTGTGTGTGTGTGTAATTTTTCCCCTAAACGTGTATTTTATATGATCTTTCACTTTCAAAATGACTATTTTTTTTGTTTCCCATCCTTCTTATAGCAATAGCACTTGCTATTCACGGTGCTTTACAGCAATTTCTAACAGAGTCAGCATATTAACACACACACACACACCCAACAGTCTGGGTTCTCAGAAAGATGGAAGGCTGAGTCAACCTAGAGCCGGTCAGAATCGAACTGCCGAACTTCAGTCAGCTGGCAGTCAGCAGAAGTAGCCTGCAGTACTGCGTTTTAATCACTGTACCACCATGGCTCTTATGCTGATTTATAACCCTAATAAAGATTTGATTGGTTGATTCACTGGGGTAAATTCACCTGGCCAATCACTTCTCCTACCCCATCTAACATAGTGATTGTTGTTACAAGGACAAATATTTGGGAAAGGAAATCTGTGAGTGCTGCCTTGATCACCTGCAGGAAAAGTGGGATATATAGGTAGTCCTCAACTTGCAATAGTTCGCTTAGTGATTGTTCAAAGTCATAACGACATTGAAAAAAAAGATGCTTATGATGTTTATTTTTTACTATTACAACTTTTGCATCATGTCCCTGGTCATGGGGCCAAAATTCAGATGCTGGGCAATCTGTTCATATTTATAACCGTTGCTGTGTCTCTGGAATCATGTGATCACTTTTTTGTGACCTTCTGACAAGCAAAGTCCATAGGGAAGCCAGATTTAGATAACAACCATGTTTCTAACTTATCAACTGCAGTGGTTCACTTAACAACTTAACAAGTGTCTCACTTAATGACAGAAATTTGGGATTCAATTGTGGTCGTAAATTGAGGACTACCTGCAAGTAGGCCTGCATGTATGACCACAATTGAGCCCAGAATTTATGTTGCTCAGTGAGAAAGTTGTTAACTGCGTTTGGTCCCATTTTATGCCCTTTTTTTGCCACAATTGTTGTGGCAAGAATCCCTGCGGTTGTTAAATCAGTAACACAGTTGTTAAGTGGATCTGGCTTCCCCATTGACTTTGCTTGTCAGAAGCTCGCTATAAAGGTGTTCACATGACCCCAGGACACTGAAACTGTCATAAATATGAACCTGTTTTCAAGCCCCTAAATGTAAATGGGGCTGTTGCAATGGTCGTGACTGTGAAAAACGGTCATAAGTCACTTTTTTCAGTGCACAAAAGTTGTAACTTTTTTACAGTTGTAACTTTGAACAGTCACTAAATGAAACTATTGTAAGTCAAGGACTACCTCTATATGGTACAAGTCCCTGTTGTCTTTTGTCCCTGTTTGCCCTTTCACAATTTGCCTATTTGTTGCATATGTTATAAGCCAGTGATGGTGAACCTTTTTTGGTTCAAGTTCCAAAAGGGAGAAGCGCGGGGGGTTCAGGCATGCATGTGGCCACACTCATAATTCCATGTGGCCTGCCCACGCATTTGCATGTACAACTCCCCCCCTCCACTCTTAGCATGTCATGGCACTCCCGTTTTTCGCTCTCCCCAGGCTTTAGAACCTTTCTAGAACAGTGTTTCCCAACCTTGGCAACTTGAAGATATCTGGACTTCAACTCCCAGAATTCCCCAGCCAGCATTCGCTGGCCGGGGAATTCTGGGAGTTGAAGTCCAAATATCTTCAAGTTGCCAAGGTTGGGAAACACTGTTCTAGAAGCCTGGGGAGAGTGAAAACGGTCTTTCCCACCCCACCCTGGAGGCCCTCCGGAGGCAGAAAATGGCTCATTTGCCAACTTTCAATTAAACGGGAAGGCCCTGTTTTTGTTCTTCACAAGTTCCAGAGCCTTTCTAGGAGTCTGGGGAGGGCGAAAATGGCCTTCCCCACCCACCCAGAGGCCTTCAGTGGCCTGTTTCAAGTTAGCAAATGGGCCATTTCTGGCCTCCAGAGGGCTTCTGTGAGAGAGAGAGAGAGAGGGAGAGGGATAGAAGGAGAAGAAGAAGGCCATTTTCACTCTCCTTGGGCTCCTAGAAAGGCCTTCCCCACCCTCCCAGAGGCCTTCAGTGGCCTGTTTCAAGTTAGCAAATGGGCCATTTCTGGCCTCCACTGGGCTTCCATGTGTGTGTGTGTGAGAGAGAGAGAGAGGGGGGGGGGAGAGAGAGAGAGGGGGGGGTAGAAAGCTGTCTCCTCGGGCTCCTAGAAAGGCTTGGAGCTTGGGGAGAGCAAAAAACAGACCTTCCCCACCAGTAATGGGCTGCCAAAAATTTTACTGCCACACTGTGGGTGTGGCTTATTTTGTGGGTGTGGCTTGATGGTCATGTGACTAGGTAGGAATGTCTTGCCAGCCATGTGGCCAGGTGCGAGAGGCTTGAACTGTCATCATCGTTCAAGTGAACTGTTAAGTCCTCAACTTACAACCTCACCAGTGTCGCTTGCTGGGGTGACAATTTGCTTCGCGTTTTCCCTGCTCTCCTTCCTTGGTCACCCCCTGCCTCAGGCTGGGGAGCTAGGCAAATGGGTGATGCTCAGCTGTTGATAAAAGAGAGGGGAGGTAAAAGTCCCCCTGCAACTGAGAGTTTTTGGCGCGGCTCAGCTCTCCTTTTTTTCCCTGTGCTGCTGCTGCTGTGCACTCATCACTTTTTTCCTCTTCCTTCCTGGCCTCGGGAGGTGGCCACGTGAGGCTGGAAGGGAGCTGGGCAGAAGAGAGGGAAGTTCGTCTGGGGCCAGGAAGGAGGAAAGAGAAAAAAAGAGAGGAGCGCAGATGCAGCAGCAGCGGGGGAAAAGGAGAGGCCAGCCAAGACCGGTAATCCCGGAAGTGACTACCACAGGTCAGCTGGAGCTGGGCATGCAGATTCATTTCCGCCGGTGGAACTGTGTTCCACCCCTTCCTGCCTGCTGCCCACCCCTATTCCCCACCCCTTCCAGAGGCCGAAAACAGCCTGTTTCCCGATTCCAAGTAGGCCCAAAATCAGCTGGTGACCTGAGTTCGTGTGCCCACTGACATGGCTCCACATGCCATAGATTATAAGCCATTGTTTCTTGTTGCTATATATTATATGTGTTTGAAGACAGCTTGGGTGGGGGAGTTATAACATTAGGACATAGAAGTTTTAGGGATGACATCATGCAATGTCCTAAATATTTATCCTCATATTTTTAGGTCATTTTCCAAACAAGGCCATGCCTTCGGCTGGAACATTGCCCTGGGTCCAGGGGATTATCTGCAATGCCAACAATCCTTGCTTTCGTTCCCCGACACCTGGGGAGACACCCCGCATTGTTGGCAATTTTAATGAATCTATGTGAGTATTTGCTATTTATTAAACTTTGGCCTGCCAATCTGAAGAAGACAAAAAAACCCAAAACCAATGCCTTATCAAGGGAACAGGCTGTTCTTTGCTATACTCAAGAGAAGCCTTTGGCCTTTAGCACAAATTAAGAGCAAAAATTGGGCAGTTATTGGGGGTGGAGTGACTATTATAAATAAGGAAAATGTAAAACAAGACACATTTTCTAAGCTGAAGTTATTTAGAACATCCTTTGCATGCCCTTATTGCTGAGGACTACCAAGAAATTTGGGGGCTTATGTTATCCTTTCAATGGGGAGAGATGGCTGTTTATTGTTTGTCAGACCCTCTAAGTAGGCAAAATCAAGAAACAATTAATTTTAACTAGTGATTAAGGCACCTGGCTAGAAAGTGGAAACCCCTGAGTTCGAATGCTGCCTTAGCCATGAAAGACAGTTGGGTGACGTTGGGACAATTATTATTATTATTATTATTATTTGGGCCAGTATTATTTGGGCCACTTCGTAGGGTGGTTGTTGTGGGGAAAACAGGAGGAAGATCTGTGCGGAATATGCTTGCCACCTGGAATTATTTGTAAAAATAATAAAGGTGGGACAAAAATTAATTACCGTATTTTTAGAGTATAAGACGCACCTTAGCTTTTGGGGAGGAAAATAGGAAAAAATAATTCATCTGGCTAGTCCTTAGTCTGGTCAGCTTCAGCACATTAGCTTGCTGGTTTTGACCTCACATGCTTTCTTTTCATCCCCTGGTGGAGGATAAAAAAACAGTTTCTAAAACAGAGAAAAATAATGAGAAAATCAGGCAAAGGGAAGATTGCTTAGCTAGTGAAGCACTGAAGATGGCTTCACTGTTAGCACCTTATTAGGGCTGGAAAAAAAAGCTTAGTACAAGCTTCATTCGGAGTACAGTGGTACCCTCTACCTAAGAACGTCTCTACTTACAAACTTTTCTAGATAAGAACCAGGTGTTCGAGATTTTTTTTGCCTCTTCTCAAGAACCATTTTCCACTTACAAACCCGAGTCTCCAAAACTGTACCCAGAAAAGGCAGGGAGAAGCCTCCGCGAGGCCTCTCTAGGAATCTCCTGGGAGGAAACAGGGCCAGAAAAGGCGGGAAGAAGCCTCCATGGGGCCTCTCTAGGAGTCTCCTGGGAGGAAACAGGGCCAGAAAAGGCAGGGAGAAGCCTCTGTGAGGCCTCTCTAGGAATCTCCTGGGAAGAAACAGGATTGGAAAAGGTGGGGAGAAGCCTCTGTGGGGCCTCTCTAGGAATCTCCTGTAAGGAAACAGGACCTCCACCCTCCCAGTGCTTTCCTCAATCGCACACATCATTTACTTTTACATTGATTCCTATGGGAAACATTGCTTCTTCTTACAAACATTTCTATTTAAGAACCTGGTCACAGAACGAATTAAGTTCGTAAGTAGAGGTACCACTCTATTAGACACACTGAATTTTTTAGGGGAGAAAAAGGTGCGTCTTATACTCTGAAAAATACGGTAATGCTGCAGGAAGGCCAGAATTGCCTTTATTGAGATTGACTAATATAATCTTGCAGGTCTGTACTGAAGTGAATTAGGAAGCTGTCTGCCTGAGTCATGTCTCATTGTTCTAAGAAATGCTTCAGTCCCTTGTGTTTAAGGGATGATTCCTGTACATTTCCAACAAGGTGATCTTCCTTGTTCTCTATCCCATAATCCTGGTGGATATGCAGAGACCATTGCTCAATCAGAAAGACTTTAAAGCAGCTTTCTTCCCTGATGATCATCCTGCAAATTCTTGCTTGTGGTTATTCCCTCTAGTTTACTTCATTGATGTTCCTGGAGATAAGACATATATTGCCTTTCTCCTCTTAAGAAACCAAGGGAATGGCTGTGTTTGCATGACGAGCTGAACCACCAACTAGCCAATAGTATCTCCTCTTTGTCTGCTTTGCAAACCAAACCAATTCAATTAATAGATGTTTCCGTGTGCTCGCAAGCAACACTTAAAAGCAATTTATAAACAAGTGCTTATGGGAATATGATCGTGTTGACTTAGCAGAATAGCACCCAATAATGTCAGACACAAAGTAAAGGTGGATAAATATATATTTTAGGATCCATTTGGGGGATATTTAAATGGTCTCTCTCATGATGACTAATAATTTTTCTCTTTTTGTTTCTTGCCCTCATTTCTTCAGTGTTTACCGACTGTTCAATGATGCCAAACGCTTGCTATCGTTTAGCCAGGACAGCAGCATCAAGGATATACCAAAAGTGTTGACAAAAGTCATGAAATTTAGGAAATTTGCTTCAGGTAAGTGAACCTAAAAAAGGAATATGGTGTATTTTGCAGAGATTCTTGTCCATAATCTGGAACAGTGGAAGCATTTGGCAGATGCGTGGACTTCAACTCCCAGAATTCCCCAGCTAGCTTTTTTCCAAGTTGGAAAAAGCTTTAGAAGGGAATCAGGGCTGTATTAGAATTGGGGGCCCTGATACTTTGCCCTGGAACGATCCAGAACATACTAGCTTGTGCATTGTCCCCATGAAAATTGATGGAGCTTCCTTGTAATGAAATTAGAATGTGTACCATCAGGTGTGAAATGCTCCCACTTGGCTCATGCCTGTCGGTCGTTGGAGAGCCAGTTGTGAAGAGCTCTGCCTACCCACCAGGAGACTGACGTATGGGTTCATTCATTCATTCATTCATTCATTCATTCATTCGTTCATTTAATTAGATTTGTATGCCACCCCTCTCCAAAGGCTCGGGGCGGCTCACAACAATAATAAAAGCAATAAAACAGTGGAACAAATCTAATATTAGAAGAAAAAATATATAAAACCCCAACAATTAAAACCATACAACACATACACACCATACATAAAATATAAAAGCCTGGGGGAGGTATCTTAGTTCCTCCTTGCCTGGCGATATAGGTGGGTTTTGAGTAATTTGTGAAAGACAAGGAGGGTGGGGGCCATTCTAATCTCCGGGGGGAGTTGATTCCAGAGGGCCGGGGCCGCCACAGAGAAGGCTCTTCCCCTGGGGCCCGCCAAGCGACATTGTTTGGTCGACGGGACCCGGAGGAGTCCAACTCTGTGGGACCTTATCGGCCGCTGGGATTCGTGCGGTAGAAGGCGGTTCCAGAGGTATTCTGGTCCAATGCCATGTAGGGCTTTAAAGGTCATTACCAACACTTTGAATTGTGACCGGAAACTGATCGGCAGCCAGTGCAGGCCACGGAGTATTGTAGAAACGTGGGCGAATGTAGGGAGCCCCACGATGGCTCTTGCAGCCGCATTCTGCACGATCTGAAGTTTCCGAACACTTTTCAAAGGTAGCCCCATGTAGAGAGCGTTGCAGTAATCGAACCTCGAGGTGATGAGGGCATGAGCGACTGTGAGCAATGACTCCCTGTCCAAATAGGGCCGCAACTGGTGCACCAGGCGAACCTGGGCAGAACGCTTGGGCATGTACAGAGGGTAAAATAACCCAATTGTCGGCATCTGGGTGGGTGGGCGGAGCGTCATGCTGCCTTCGCTGTCTCCAATGATCAAGAGGCACGAGCAAATTGGGAGCATTTCACCCCTGTGTAACCAGCCTAATATGAAATACTTCATAATAGCTGTTTGGCAATTTTTTTCCCTTTGAAATGGACTTTGGGTATTCCTGTCTCTATCCCATAATAATTGGAAGGGTTCGAGTGGCGGTGCATACCTGTGAATATCTGTGGCTGCTTTGCCTAGTGTAGGAGCAGTAGGGGGGAAGGAATACACAAAAGTGAGATGGATGAGGAAGAAAACCTCTTGCCAGCTGGTGACTCATTTAATTGTATGCATTTGATCTCCAGCTCTTCCCGTCCATGCAAATATCTGGGCATAACATATTGCTGCTTTCATTACATCTAGTTTGTTCCTCTCTTCACCTCTCCAACCCCTCTTTTCTCTAGTGTAAGCATTTGGAAGCAGGCAGGAAACCCAAGAGCGATAGGCTTCATTGGGAAGTGAAAGATATTTGGAAGTACCATATTTTTCCGAGTATAAGGCATACCAGAGTATAAGATGTCACTTAATTTTTTTTGGGGGGGGGGAGGAAAATAGAGGAAAATTTACCTACCAGATATAAATCTGGCTAGCGTCCTTAGCATAGTTCCCTCTAAGCTGAGCAGTGAGCAATCGCTCACTTAAAAATCATCATCAACTCAGAGTTTTCCAAACCTGCCCAGAAGCCAAGAGGGAAAGAGTGAGAGGGAAGGAGAGAGAGAGAGAGGAAGAGAGAGAAACAGATAGGAAAAAGAGAGGAAGGAAAAGAGAAAGAAAAAGAATGGGAGTAAGGAAGAAAGAAAGAAAATCAAAATCTAGTTTGAAACTAGCTCAACTATTTAAGTGGCATTTTGATATTGATAGAGTTGCCCTATTATGAGCTCACTGTTATAGACACACAGTATTTATTTATTTAGTTATTTATTTAATATTTTTGTGCTGCCCAGTCCCGAAGGGACTGCCGCTCAGACACTATACTTTTCCGCCCACCCACCCAAAAAATTAGAGGGAACACTGGTCCTTAGTTTGATCAACATTAGCACATTATAGCACACTTCAGTAACCGAGTTGTCGAAGCGTGGAACTCATTACCGGACTCCATAGTGTCATCCCCAAACCCCCAACACTTTACCCTTAGATTATCTATGGTTGACCTATCCAAATTCCTAAGAGGTCAGTAAGGGGCGAGTACAAGTGCACTAGAGTGCCTTCCGTCCCCTGTCCTATTGCTCTCCTATATCTCCTATACCTTTCTTCTATTCCTATATCTCTTCTTCTATTCTTTCATTGATATGTTCTATTACTATATCTTCTCTTCTATTCTTTCTTAGATATACCGTATTTTACTATGAGTATTTCCTCTATAACCTTCATCATGTATTTTACTGTGTGTGTGTGTGTGTGTGTGTGTGTGTGTATTGTTCTGAGTTCGGGTTTTGCCCCTGTAATATTTTGAGTGTCTCTGCGACGTTTCGGTGAAATCACATTCACCATCATCAGGCTGAAGTTATAAGCTTCGTGCTGCTGTAAATATACTTTGTTTGCAACTGCCATTTGTTCCTTATATATAGTGTTGGGGGTGGAGATTTGGTTTGAATGTAGCAAATAGATTGGGTGGCTATGTTTTAATGATTTGATTGGTTGGTGGAATCACATTTAGTTGAAGGATTGACATGGTGATGATTATGATATGTTTTTTTGTTTAAGGCTATATATACCCACTAAAACTCTCATTGTGTATTGGACTAACTAACTAACTAACTAACTAACTAACTAACTAACTAACTAACTAACTAACTAACTAAATTTATCCCCTAGTTAAGGCTGAAAAAAATAATCTTCTGAGGGAGTAGGAATGAAAATAAGCTTGCAAGCTGGGAAGATTGTTAGGTCTGAAAAAAATATTTTTTGGAGGAATAACAATGAAAACCAGCCTGCAAGCTGAGAAAAGCAGGGAAGATCATTAGTGTCTCCTTAGGGCTGGGGAAAAAAGTTTTGAAAAAGATACATTCAGAGAATAAGACACACCCAAATTTTCAGCCTTTTTGGTGGGGGGAAAAAGGTCTTATGCTCCGAAAAATACGATGTGTGGAAATATTTGGAATACTGTGCCTCGTTCTAGAGACCTCACTTGAAAAAAATATATTAATAAGATCGAGCAAATCCAGAGACGTGCAACCAAAATGATACAAGGTCTGAGGGACAAATTTATCAGGAGAGATTGGAGCAACTGAATATGGACAGCCTGAAGGAAAGGAGAGGAAGGGGTGGACATGATTGAAACCTTTAAATATAAAGATGAATAAGGTTCTAGAAGGCAATATTTTCAACATTAAGCGAAAATCAGGAACAAAGGGGCATAAACTCAAATTAACTGGAGAAAAGTTGAAAAGTAATGTTAAAAAGTATTACTTTCAAGAAAGGGTGTTGGAAGCTTGGAATCAACTGCCAGTGGAGGTTGAGGGTCAATCATCAGTAACTTGAGTTTAAATACGCTTGGGATAAACATGTGCCCATCATAGAACAAAAATTTAAAAAATTAACTCAAAGGGCAGACCTGATGGACCACTAGGTCTTTTTATGCTGTCAAGGTTTTTTTTGGTGTGCTTCTATGAAATGAAAATAACTTCTAAGAATTTGAGTCTGCATTTGGGCAAAGAAATATTTTCTGTCAAAACTTGACTTTTCCCCTCTGCTTCTCACTTTTCTCCAAATTTTAAATTAAGAATAACGTTTCTGTAGTAAGACAACCAGGGGTGGGTTCTAACTTACATCACTGCCGGTTTGCTTCCTCCCGAGCTGTGTGGGCGCGCAGGCGCAGTATTGAAAACTCCTGCGCAAGCGCAGAAACAAAAAACAAGATGGCGTTGTGAGAGCAGGTTTGGGGCGTGGCCAGCCTGCCATCTCTCTTGGTTCGGCAACCACGGGGGAATTCCTGCTAGTGGTTCTAAAGTACCTGTCCGAACCAAGAGGAACTCATCTCTGATGACAAGACAGTCCTGAGGCGGGTGAAAATTAAAAAAAAATGTATCTGAGTGATTATAACAGAGAGTCAATGCTGCATGCATTTGCGGAGAGCTTTAGAAAGGCAAGTCGAAAAGAAAGCAAATTCTCGGGTCTCCAATTTTTTTTACAATGCCTCATTCAAATAGTGATTGGAAAGGAACAAGGCATTTTTTAAAATATGCATTGCACTTTTCAGTGGACATTAAAGTTGGAGGGCTGGAGGGTTTTAGTGGGAAGACTGCACGCTTGCCCTGAGAGAGGGGCTTTTGGGAAAACTAACTCAATCTAGACAAGACGGAGTGGCTGTGGGTCCTGCCTCCCATGGACAATTCTATCTGTCCGTCCATTACCCTGGGTGGGGGGAATTATTGACCCCCTCAGAGAGGGTCCACAATTTGGGCATCCTCCTCAATCCACAGCTCACATTAGAGAAACATCTTTCAGCTGTGGCAAGGGGGGCGTTTGCCCAGGTTCACCTGGTGCGCCAGTTGCGGCCCTATTTGGACCGGGAGTCACTGCTCACAATCACTCATGCCCTCATCACCTCGAGGCTCGACTACTGTAACGCTCTCTACATGGGGCTACCTTTGAAAAGTGTTCGGAAACTTCAGATCGTGCAGAATGCAGCTGCGAGAGCAATTATGGGCTTCTCTAAGTATGCCCATATTACTCCAACACTCCGCAGTCTGCATTGGTTGCTGATCAGTTTCCGGTCACAATTCAAAGTGTTGGTTATGACCTATAAAGCCCTTCATGGCACCGGACCAGAATACCTTCGGGACCGCCTTCTGCCACACGAATCCCAGCGACCGGTTCGGTCCCACAGAGTTGGCCTTCTTCGGGTCCCGTCGACTAAACAATGTCGTCTGGCGGGACCCAGGGGAAGAGCCTTCTCTGTGGCGGCTCCGACCCTCTGGAACCAGCTCCCCCCTGAGATTAGGATTGCCCCCACCCTCCTTGCCTTTTGCAAACTCCTTAAAACCCACCTCTGCCGTCAGGCATGGGGGAACTGAAACATCTCCCCCTTGCCCATGTTGTTCTGGTGTTTGATTGATTGTGTGCTTGTTTTTATATATTCTGGGGTTGTTTTTATGAATTTTTTAGCCTAAAATTGTAATTGGATTGGTGGGTATTGGATTTGTCATTATGTACTGTTTTGCCATTGTTGTGAGCCGCCCCGAGTCTGCGGAGAAGGGCGGCATATAAATCCAATAAATCTAATCTAATCTAATCTACCCCTGGATGCTGATTCTATTTGGCCAATATGACTCTGTGCTCATCTTAAAGCCGCTTTATATTGCATAGGTTGCAGCCTTGTCTATTTCGCGGCTTTCCCTTCTCTTTTGCCAAGCCCTAAGGAGAGGCTTTGCTGACTGACTGAGTGAATGAGAGAGGGAGGGAGGCAGTAAGTAAATCGTTGTGATGGTTTTCAGAGTGAGAGAAAAAGGGACTTCAAATGCCGCTTTGTCACCTCAAAGTCTGGTCCTCTACAAATGATAGGCATAAGAGCAACATCATTTGAAAGGATGAGAATGCTGCGTCTGACTGACAGGAATGGGTGTGGGTTTTTTGTAAAAAGGGAGACTGTGTGAAAGACAGCATTGTAGGGCAAGCAGGGGGGGAAGGGAGACCAAATGACAACAGAGCTTCTCCAGTTGAACTGTCTTTCCCGGAAAGATTTCCAGATGTGGAAAGCCCTCACGGGGGCAAATGGCAAAATTAAGATAATAAATAACATTGGAAAACTGCGTATTACATTTAAGTTGCCTTAGGTGCTTTATAACTATAGCGCCAGTGATATTTATTACAACCCTTTGTGCCAGGGCTCCAGGGAGAGACGCAGAAATAAGGCTGGGAAATCATGATGTATCTCAGGCCATTTAATGGGCTTTTAGTCAAGACAAATTACGCACTTTGATTTCTCGGCCCTTACTTTTAGCTGTCGCCGTTCTGCTAAGAAAAGAATTAAATGCAGTGCACCTCATCAACCTCAAAGTGACTTTTTCGGACACTAACCCTGTAAAAGATTGCAAGTTAATTGGAGAAATCTGTCTATCTTTAATAAGGTGAAGCAATTTGTCATTTCACAGGCCTATTATTTGATGGGTTCCATATTGCGGGTATGACTTATGGTGGGCAAAAGTGTTTTTGTCTTTTTAACTTAAATTATTTCCAGGAAAATGGGTGAGAGGCTCTTACAACAGTGGCCAACAATTTCTGGGCACGC
This sequence comes from Erythrolamprus reginae, assembly GCF_031021105.1. Classification (NCBI taxonomy): domain Eukaryota; kingdom Metazoa; phylum Chordata; class Lepidosauria; order Squamata; family Dipsadidae; genus Erythrolamprus; species Erythrolamprus reginae. The sequence goes on along the minus strand of NC_091951.1, from coordinate 243,429,251 downwards.
ACACTCACACACACACACGCAAAGTACCACTTGGCAGTAATGAAAAGTATCTTTCGGGATTAGCCAACCAATTGCTGAACGGCACAAAGGAAGTGTTGAAAATTCTCCTGGCGCTTCTGTTTCCTTGCATGGAATGGTAAAGAATGCTAATCCTTTTACTAAGTTGGGCGGGCTGTTGGTAAGGCGGTCCCTGAAAGAGAAAGACTGTCTGGGAGCCCAAAAGCGCTGGAATTTCTGAGACTAGATGGAAACATGTTTTTAAGGGGGGGGAGAAAACACAGAACATAGAACAACAGGGACTGATGGCAAAAGGGAACTAACAGTCTGAAGCAAAGGCAGTTGATGTGGCAATCAGAATGCAATTTCCCCATGATTTATTACTCAGGAAAAAAAGAAACCCAATTCTTAGAGAGCCTCTCAGACCTTTGTCACTTAACTTTGCTTTCAATAGCACTCTGCCTGCCACATTCCTCCTTTCATTGTAAAGGAGTTTCTGGCCAGTACCAATCATTGTTATTATTATTGTTCTTAAAATACTGGGCGCAATTAGGATTCTTATTGTATCATTGTTTCTAATTACTTGAATACCGTAGTTATTTTTTATGGTTTCCTAAATTGAAACACAGGGAAATTGCAAGTGGGTGGTTGGGTTGGGCTAGGCCCCTAGAGAATTATGGCATTAATTCTTAATCTGGATTTTTACGTGCTTGAAGTTAGAAAAGCACCACACATATTGAGCATAATCAATGGAAAATCCACTTGGTTTCACATATCACGTTATTCTAAGGTGCTTATTTTGGAATTGCACTTTATAAGTCCTGGTCCATGACATGAGGAACTAAGCAAGCTGTGGCTAAATCAACACACCATAGCTTAGAAAAACATGTGAAGGAGGTCAAATGCAGTCTAACTGGATGGGTTAGGTGTTTCTGCAGTGGGAATTTTTTCAAATGGCTGAAAGAAATGGCACACAGTTTTTTGGATAGGTAGGTTATAGATTGAGGGATAGGATGTTTGCGGAATTAAGCATCAAGCGCCTATGAACCTTCCTTGTTCCTGTAGCAGGCGATAGAGAACTACTAATTTCAAACACAAATTTGCATATGCCCCCTCCTAACAATTTAATTTCTGTAGAACAGTGTTTCCCAACCATGGCAACTTGAACATATTTGGACTTCAATTCCCAGAATTCCCTAGCCAGCGAATGCTGGCTGGGGAATTCTGGGAGTTGAAGTCCAGATATCTTCAATTTGCCAAGGTTGGGAAACACTGCTGTAGAATTCCAAAACAAGAATTTCAGAACTTTCTCCTCCTTACCATTCATATGTCTTGCTGTTGTTTCTGTAGGGTAACTTTGTTTAATTTCTCAGAAGAGTTCCTGCCCCTTGGGTTAAGATATTTCTTGCAAGTCTCAGAGCCAAGTGCTTGTGAAGTAGTATCACCTATCAGCTTATGTTTCCATTCACTAAATCCATTTCTGGCAGATAGGCAGGTATAAATTTAGGGAGATTGTAGGGTGTAACGCTGCTAATTGCCTCAAATGCAGAGATTATGTTGACAATGTAGCATTTAAAAAGTTGACTCTGGTGCTTCTCATATCAAGCCATAGTATTTTTCTTAAGTATCCCAAAGATCAAACTTTTCAGCCTACCCTTAGAAATGGGTATTTCTTACATTTGCATTTTGCTGCCTTATTTTCTGTAACCTGGAGTCAATTCCTACATTTTTTTCAGTTCATGGTGATTTATGATCATTAATATACCCATGCTATCATAATTCAGGATTGCCCGTTACATGTTGCACTCTCAGGTGACAATAAGCCAAGAATCTCAGGATATGAGAGGCTCCAGCTTCTTAAACCAATGTAAGAACTTTGCTTTTTTGGCATTAATTTGCAGAACTCTTTGAGGGTCCAGAATAGAGCAACATTTCCTTACCTGACTGACAGTGGCTAAGCTATTTTCATCACAGTTTGTTAACATGTTATATAATAGCTTGCTTGGCCCATAATGCCAACCCACAATAAGAAAGGTCCTACCGCCTGTTGAATGAGAAGGAGATAAATAGGGCCTGTACTGTCTCCATTGAACGTATCATTGAAATTTGGTGGCAAACCTGGTAGATAAAATCAAGCTTCTTAAACTTAAACCCAAGGAAATACCAAGTAGAAGGCTGGGAAAGAAAAAATATGGAGAGTCACCATTTCTATACCATGCTTATTCAGCCCTCATATTTCCAGAATTACTCCATATATTATGCCACTAATGTTTTGCCAAAATGTTGAGCTCTTAAGGCTAATGTATTGCAGGCTGAAAGCCAGGGATTGCAACAATTTGTCTTCCGGGTAACTCCAACCTGTAAGCTTCCCCAAAAACCATAAGAAAGGATTTGCCTCTTCTTGTGCCAGTGTTATAATTTCCAACAGCTGGCAATGTTTGGGACAGGAGCAGCTTTCAGCTTTCTGATCTCTTGAACATCCTCCTGCCCAGGGGTGGGTTCACTTTGCATCGCGACAGAAGTGCACATTTTGCACATGTCCCCATGTGCAATTTTACTTTTGCGCATGCACAGTAGCTTGAAATCAGGCAGAAATACAGCTGAGAAGCTGATCAGATGGGCTTTGGAAGAAGGAATAAGTGCATAAGTGCACTAGTGTGCCTTCCGTCCCCTGTCCAATTGCCCCTCCTATATTTTATACATCTTTTCTTCCATTCATATATCTTTTCCTCTGTTCTTCATTGACGTATTCTATGGTGACATCTTTTCTTCTATCCTTTCCCTGATATTTATTATTACATGTTTTTATTCTCTTTAACTTTCAATTTGTATTGGACTAACTAACTAACTAACTAACTAACTAACTAACTAACTAATCATTAAGTGTTGTACCACATGATTCTTGACAAATGTATATTTTATTTTATGTACGCTGAGAGCATATGCATCAAGACAAATTCCTTGTGTGTCCAATCACACTTGGCCAATAAAAATTCTATTCTATTCTATTCTATTCTATTCTAACTAACTAACTAACTAAATGTCAAAATAAACCTGGGGGTGGGAGGGAGGGCCCTCTTTTCAAATGGCAGAATTGTTTACTTCTAAAAAGTAAAAAGTCACATTTAAAAAAAAAGATGGTGGCCACCCATGGACCGATTTAGTTAAGTGACATCACCAGTGGATCGCTATTGGTTCGGGTGAACTGGGGGGAATCCACCCCTGCTCCTGCCTTGATTAAGTGAATGTGACCAATAGAATCCCGCTGGTTTGATGAGCCCAATGCAGAAGCTTCATGGAGAGTTAATATTTACCCTGTGAGTGCCCTGCTCTGCTTGCCTGACCCACAGGACAAGGCCCTCTGCCAAAGCTCTTGAGGCCTTGGCCTCGGTCTCACCCTGTCCCTGCTGTTGGTCCAGTTCCAATAGTTGTTGATTTTGGATACATGGAATGCTGAATGGGCTCCAGCTCTGGATTTGAATATGGATGGCCAAGACTGCTGTTTGGCTTTAGCTGATAGATTAAATACGGTAGGTCTTTGAGTGACTGCGATCAGCTTTCTTGAAGTAGGTTTTGAAGGGAAATGTGTATACAGTATTCAATTAATATTACAGTACAGGTAGTCTGCGACTTACAACAGATCATTTAGTGACCATTTGAAGTTACAACAGCACTGAAAAAAGTGATTTTTCACATTTATTATTATTGCAGCATCCCTATGGTTAGGTGATCAAAATTCAGACCCTTGGAAACTTAATGATATTTATGAGGATTGTGTTGTCCTGGGGCCATGTGATCACCTTTTGTGACCTTCTGACAAACAAAGTCAATGGAGAAGCCAGATTTACTTAACAACCATTATACTAACAACTGCAATGATTCACTTCACAATTGTGGCCAGTTGAAAATCAACACACATTAAAGACGGTACAGCCCCTATTTACCTCCTTCTCATTCAACAGTAGGTAGGACCTTTCTAATTGTGGATTGGCATTATGGGCCAAGCAAGCTAACATGTTAACAAACTGTGATGAAAATAGCTTAGCCACTGTCAGTCAGTCAGGTAAGGAAATGTTGCTCTATTCTGGGCCCTCAAAGAGTTCTGCAAATTAATGCCAAAAAAACAAAGTTTTTACATTGATTTAAGAAGCTGTAGCCTCTCGTATCCTGAGACTCTTGGCTTGTTGTCACGTGAGAGTGCAACATGTAGTAACTGGCAATCCCGGATTATGGCTGCATGGCTATATCAATTAATCATAAATCACCATGAACTGAAAAAAATGGTTGTGAAATGGGACAAAGTTCACTTAACTGTCTCGCTTAGCAAAGAAAATGTTAGTGGCCTCAAGGACTACCTTTACATCAGCAAACAATGCCGTTTGGCGGGACCCAGGGGAAGAGCCTTCTCTGTGGTGGCCCCGGCCTTCTGGAACCAGCTCCCCCTGGAGATTAGAACTGCCCCCACCCTCCTTGCCTTTCGTAAACTCCTTAAAACCCACCTCTGCCGTCAGGCTTGGGGGAACTGAAACATCTCCCCCGGGCCTATACAGTTTATGCATGGTATGTTTGTGTGTATGTTTGCTTTTAATAATGGGGTTTTTAGTGTGTTTTTTCTTAAATTATTAGATTTGTTGTACATTGTTTTATTATTGCTGTGAGCCGCCCCGAGTCTACGGAAAGGGGCGGCATACAAATCTAATAAAAAATAAATAAAAATAATAAAATAAAAATAATAATAAAATAAAATAATAAAATAAAATAAAATAAAATAAAATAAAATAAAATAAAATAAAATAAAATTCATTCATTCATTCATTCATTCATTCATTCATTCATTCATTCATTCATTCATTCCCTGATATAAGTGGAACCCAGTGAAACCTCAACCTGAATTGTTAATGCATATTTACCACATATGTGTAGCGATGTTCAGCCGTGTAAGAATGGGAAAGGTGTCAGTGGTTATTTCAGTACATCTTAGGGCACCTGGCTGGGCAACTGTGCCACGATCAGATAAAAGCTGTTCTATACATTAGCTCACATTGGAGACATTTTCAGCTGGCGAGAACACCTGGATGCTCTTGTAAAAGCCAAAGAGCTCCTGGAATCCTACTTGGTTATTAGGGGGATAGGTTAGTGGCAAGAAACACCAAGACTGTAGTCTTGAGCAATAGGTTGAGAAAGAAAGCAACTGAAATGGAGAAATCTCCTGACTGTTCGAACCATTAATGAGTAGAATGATTTGCTTCCAGAAGTTGTGGGTGTTCCAAGGCTGGAAGCTTTTAGGAAGAAATTGGACAAATGTTTGTCTGAACATAGGGCAGGGATAGGCAAAGTTGGCTCTTCTATGACATGTGGACTTCAACTCCCAGAATTCCCAAGCTAGTATGACTGGCTCAGGAATTCTGGGAGTTGAAGTCCACAAGTCATAGAGTCAACTTTGCCTACCCCTAGTATAGTTTCCTAAGCAGAGCATTTCAGTAGAAGACCTCTAAGGTTCCTTCTAACTTTGTTATTTTGCTATTATGATTATAATTTTAAAGAAAATTATAAAAGAGAATAATTTCTCTGTATGTATCTCTTGCCACATTATCTTCTCTAATTAGATCCTGGCCTCTGGCTGATGAATGGATAGTGGGTTTGTTGATTGAATGGATATGTGTGTATTTTAATTGGTTCTTTAGTTTTTAGATGTAACTTTTAATTTTAATTAATTGGATTTTGATGTATATTGTCTTTTTTATATGTTGTAAGCCACCCTGAGTCTTCAGAGAGGGGCAGCATATAAATCCAATTAATAGTAGTAGAAGTAGTAGTAGTAGTAATAATAATAATAATAATAATAATAATAATAATAATAACCCATGAAAGTGGTCCCAGTGGTACTTGGCATGCTGGACGCAGTGCCAAAGGATCTCAGTGGACATTTGAAAACCATCAGAATTGACAAAATCTCCCTCTGTCAATTGCAAAAAGCTGCTTTATTGGGATTAGCACATATAATTCGCCGCTACATCATGCAGTCCTAGGTGCTTGGGAAGCGCCCGACTGATGATGAAATACGAAATCCAGCATAATGATCTCGTTTGCTGTGTTGTATTGACAATAATAATAATAATAATAATAATAATAATAATAATAATAATAATAATATTTTAAAAATCATTGAACTGCAAGTGATCCCAGTGGTACTTGGCACGCTGGGCGCAGTGCCAAAGGATCTCAGTGGACATTTGAAAACCATCAGAATTGACAAAATCTCCATCTGTCAATTGCAAAAAGCTGATTTACTGGGATTAGCACATATAATTCGCCGCTACATCATGCAGTCCTAGGTGCTTGGGAAGCGCCTGACTGATGATGAAATACGAAATCCAGCATAATGATCTCGTTTGCTGTGTTGATTGACAATAATAATAATAATAATAATAATAATAATAATAATAATAAAATTAGGTTTGTGATGCTAAAACTTCAGCTCTGGAAAAATAAAAAAGTGGGCTGAATGGTACATAGTCAAAGATATTTTCCTTCAGTTTGTACTTAAGAGTACAAACTGAAGGAGATTTCAGATCAGGTATCTCTTTGTAAGAGTACAAACTTGGAGATTTCAGATCAGGTATCTCTTATCAGAACTTGCACAATTGCTGAGGCAGCTATTTCTTTCTTTGATAAAGATATGGGCGATGTATTTCTTACCAGTGATAAATCTTTATCGTCACCATACATAGGTGAATCTGTCAGTTTATTTACCGAGATCTAGAAGTTAAGATAAATATTTGATTAGCATGCACAGCATAAAAAAAAATAAGACACTCAGACATAAGGTAATGTCAACCTTGGGTGTGTTTTTATTATTTTATTGGCATGAATGCCTGCTAGTGTGTTTCACTGTATCCAGTTACATGCTTGAGATAATCCCAAGAAGTAGAATTCCAAATATATTAGAATGCATTTCCTACCAGCCTGTGGAGTATAAAAAAGATGACCTTAATGGAAACATACAGATTTTTTAAAAAAAGTTTTACTGCAAGCAACTCTTTACAGGTATTAGAAATGACATAGTTCCGTTCTTACAGTGGAAACACTCAGAGTAAAATGCACACAGTAGGAGACCTGTCCCCCTCCCTTTCTCTGCCTGGGGGAGAACTACTCCTATAGCCCATCTCCATCCAGGTCAAAACTCATAACCTTTCTGAATGAATCAGATGATTGAGTGCTGAATGCTAAATTGGAGGCTGGGCCTGTTCTGGCAGGTTACCTCCAAAAAGTGTGTCAGGATATACTGGAGCTCCTGACAATACTATTGGAGGGAAGAAGGGAGGGAGAGAGAGGAGGGGAGAGAGGGAGAGGGAGGGGGAGAGAGGGAGAGAGAGGGAGGGAGAGAAAGAGAGATAGAGGGAGAGAGGGAGAGGGAGGGAGAGAGGGAGAGGGAGGGAGAGAAAGAGAGGGAGAGGGAGAGAGAGGGAGAGGGAGGGAGAGGGAGGGAGAGAAAGAGAGAGGGAGAGGGAGGGAGAGAGAGAGGGAGAGAGGGAGGGAGAGAAAGAGAGGGAGAGGGAGAGAGAGAGAGAGAAAGAGAGAGAGAGGGAGAGAGAGAGAGAGAAAGAGAGGGAGAGAGAGAGAACGAGCTCTTACCCATTCATTTTTTTTGCACTTTTAGCCAGGCTTTCTCCTCTTTGCATTTAAAATGGGAACTACCACAAAGGTTGGTGGAAATGTTTCTGTGTCAGGCCCCTGTAATTTGCCTGAGGTAAGCTGATTCTCTCTTGGTTGTCTAAACCAGTGTTTCCCAACCTTGGCAACTTGAAGATATTTGGACTTCAGCTCCCAGAATTCCCCAGCCAGCGAATCTATAGGTAGGGAAAGCAAGTAGAATGCTTGGCTGCATAGTTAGAGGTATAACAAGCAGGAAGAGGGAGATTGTGATCCCGCTGTATAGAGCGCTGGTGAGACCACATTTGGAATACTGTCTTCAGGGTGACTCGACAAAAAATCACACACAGACACACACACACACACATCATATTTTGTGTAACATATTTTTGCTGATAATGGAAAGGAAGGGAGACTAGCACAGATCTATTTCAAGCTTATTTTGCTCTCATCAGCTATCCACACCCTTACTGGGATTTGAACATGGGGAGTTCAAATATTTCAAATATCATATTTCGTATATATACAAATAGATGATAGGTAGGTAGGTAGGTAGATGGATGGAGGGAGGGAGGGATTGATAGATAGATACTAACAAATATTAATGAAGATAAAGAAAAGGAAGAATAAAAGGGAAAAGGGCAGAAAGAAAATAAAATAAAATAGAAGAAACTCAGTTTTCCTTGCAGCAAATACAAGTATTATTACAAAAGGCTCTCGTATTCTATAGTTCTAGAAAGAATCCACACCTTTTTATTATCTATTTTTTTCCTGATCATCCAAACAATAAATTTTAAGTGCATTTTTTTCTCCATTGAATGCAAAAGTTAAGGGGTGCCCAGTCACCCATAAATATAGATGTTGTCTTTTCTTTAATGAAGGCAGTCAATTTAGCTATCTCTTCAAATCCCACCCCCTTCACCAACCATTCCTCTGTTGTGGGTGGTGTTGAACCTTTCCATTTTTTGAGCATAAAAATAATATCACTGCAGTTGTCATATTAAAAAAACCAAAAAGTCCATGTCTAATACAGTGGTACCTCTACCTAAGAACGCCTCTACTTACGAACTTTTCTAGATAAGAACTGGGTGTTCAATATTTTTTTGCCTTTTCTCAAGAACCATTTTCCATTTACAAACCCGAGTCTCCGAAACTGTATGCAGAAAAGGCAAGGAGAAGCCTCCGTGTAGGAATCTCCTGGGAGGAAACAGGGCTGGAAAAGGCGGGGAGAAGCCTCTGTGGCCTCTCTAGGAATCTCCTGGGAGGAAAAAGGGCCGGAAAAGGCAGGGAGAAGCCTCTTTGGGGCCTCTCTAGGAATATTCTGGGAGGAAACAGGGCCGGAAAAGGTGGGGAGAAGCCTCCATGGGGCCTCTCTAGGAATCTCCTGGAAGGAAACAGGGGCTCCACCCTCCCTGTGCTTTCCTCAATCGCACACATCATTTGCTTTTACATTGATTCCTATGAGAAAAAAATGGCTTTCTCTTACAAACTTTTCTACTTAAGTACCTGGTCACGGAACAAATTAAGTTCGTAAGTAGAGGTACCACTGTATTTTCTAATTTTTTTAAAATTGCCACAGATATTTGAAAAACATTCTCTCTTTCACCTACAGCTCTGGAAAATTTGCAACTAACTGCAGTGTCGGAATCAAAGCACCGCATCATTAAAAACAGAAATAATTAATCTACCTTTTGTTGTGGCAAAAAGATCTCTATTTAAAAGGGCCTTTTGCAGCTTGCTGAAGGGTCACAAATAAGTATTGCCCTTGCTGGGAATCTCTTTATCTTGTTTCCTGTCAAAGCACTTAGGTTTGCTCTAGGGCATGTAGGCATCTTTAGTCCCAACCTGAATTTTGATCTTCTATCCAATAAGTCCTACATGACCATGACCATTCCTGGTTCCTCGTATAATTAGCTTTTTCTGCAACTCAGTAGCTTAACTAGTTCTGCCATAATCCCTTTATTTATTTTATTTATTTATTTTGTCCAATACACAATAGTACACAATGAAGGTTATAGAGGATATAGTAGAGAAGAAATACGAGATATAGGAGAGACTATAGGACAGGCGACGGAAGGCACTCTAGTGCGCTTATGTATGCCCCTTACTGACCTCTTAGGAATCTGGAGAGGTCAACTGTGGATAGTCTAAGGGTAAAATGTTGGGGGTTAGGGGATGATACTATGGAGTCCGGTAATGAGTTCCATGCTTCAACGACCCGATTACTAAAGTCATATTTTTTACAGTCAAGTTTGGAGCGGTTAATGTTAAGCTTGAATCTGTTGTGTACTCTTGTGTTGTTGTGGTTGAAGCTGAAGTAGTCCTTGACAGGCAGAACATTGCAACATATGATCTTGTGGGCAATACTTAGATCGTGTTTAAGGCGTCGTAGTTCTAAGCTTTCAAGACCCAGGATTGTAAGTCTAGTTTCGTAGGGTATTCTATTTCAAGTGGAGGAATGAAGGGCTCTTCTTGTGAAGTATCTTTGAACATTTTCAAGGGTGTTAATGTCTGAGATGCGATATGCGTTCCAAACAGATGACCTGATGGCGAACCTATGGCGCGGGTGTCACCAGTGGCATGCAAAGCCATATGTGCTGGCACACGAGCTGTTGCCCAAGTTCAAATCCAGCGTGCATGTGTGTGCTGTCCAGCTGATTTTTGGCTCGCATAGAGGCTCTGGGAGAGCAATTTGGCTTCCAGAGATATGGGGGAGAGTATTTTTACCCTCCCCCAGCTCCAGGAAATCCTTTGGAGCCTGGGGAGGGCAAAACACGAGCCTACTGGGCCCACCCGAAGTTGGGAAACAGGCAGTTCCCAGCCTCCAGAAGGCCTCCGGGTGGTGGGGGAAGGTGTTTTCGCCCTCCTCAGGCATTGAATTATGGATGTGGGCACTCACGCATGCGCGCACACATGCTCTTTCGGCACCCAAGAAAAAAAGATTTGCATCACTGGCTGGTAGATAGCCTTGTTTTTTCAATTCAGTTTTAGTATGAAATCTTGTTCTCATTCTTTGATCCTCATTGCAAGGTGTTTACCTCAAATGGCTTCTGCTTTTTAATAATTTGCTGCAGGCATGCACATTGCGAAATTCATGGTTAGGCAAATGGGAAGTAGCGGGAGTGAAATTCAACTACCTTCTGCCTGGCGCAGAAGAGGTAGTAGGGACGATTTGAATGGGTTAGCGGAGATGGTAAAAATCACCTCTGGTTGGCCCGCCTATGCCTGCCTGCTTGCTGCCCACCTCTTAATAAAGTAGATAGCTCTTATTAGGCACATAAAAACTCCCATTAACCCCGAGATTATGAGGATGCTGGGACATGTAGTTTAATAACAAATGGGGAAGCACCAGATTGGGGAAAGCAGGTAGATAGATCAAGGGTAAAATTCAAAAAGAAGATATACCAATTATTATACATAAAATAATAAAAGAGGTACAAAAATACGTACATAAAGAGAGCAATAAGAGTCTTATTGCTCTTATTTAAGTATTTGTGTATCTCTTTTATTATTTTGTTTATAATAATTGGTATACAGTGTTCCCTCAATTTTCGCGGGTTCGAACTTCGTGAAAAGTCTATACCACGGTTTTTCAAAAATATTAATTAAAAAAATACTTCACTGTTTTCCCCTATACCACGGTTTTTCCCGCCCGATGACGTCATATGTCATCGCCAAACTTTCGTCTGCCTTTAATAAATATTTTTTTTAATAAACTTTAATAAATAAACATGGTGAGTAATAATCTAAATGGTTTCTAAGGGAATGGAAAATTGTAATTTAGGGGTTTAAAGTGTGACGGGAAGGCTTGTGATACTGTCCATAGCCAAAAATAGTATATTTACTTCCGCATCTCTACTTTGCGGAAATTCGACTTTCGCGGGCGGTCTTGGAACACATCCCCCGTGAAAATCGAGGGAACACTGTATCTTCTTTTTGTAGGACATTAAGACAAAGAAGTGACATCAACTTAGCCACGCCCATCCACCCAGTCACATGACCACCAAGCCATGCTCAATAAGCCATGCCCACAGAGCCGGTAGGGGAAAAAATTGAATTTCACCTCTGGGGTGTAGCCTTACTTTTACGGAACAAAAGAAAGCAAAATAATGGAGCCAACAAGCAACACAACTTCACACTTAAGGAAAGAAGGACGATCAACCCCTACGTGCTAAAATCTGAAATTGTGCTCCTGTGATTTCCTATAAATGTTGTAGAAGGTTGGATGTCATCCAGAAGGCAGATCTAAATGTTCCTTCCCTTAACTATATAAATTAATTTGTAATGGCTAAACATATTAATAATTCAAAAATAAACCAATATTTAAAAACTATTTGTATACTATTTCAAGCTTTGCTAAATATATATATATATATCAGAATCAGGAATCTGATTATAAGAAACAGGATGCTAGGGTGGAGCACACTTCCATCTCAATTGTTTTGGGGAAGACAGTGACATTATATTGTAGAAAAAAGACATTTCTGATTTTGCCAGTCATGGGGGTTCTCTCTGATTCCTTCTCCATAGAAAAGATATTATCATCCCTTCTTTGGTGTTGGGTTTCCTTCTTGCAAAATGCAGCCCTCCTGGCCTTTCATCTTAGACTCTAAGCCTGACATAATTTACAGTAGCAGAACTGATGTATATACGGAATGAACTACCCAAGAGCGATGAACAGTGAACATTAAACAGTGACACGTGCAACCTATTATGTTTATGATGCTATCAGTTATATATCTGTGGCTTTAAATTGCATTTCTGGATGAGAGGGCACCCAGCGTGGGAGTGAGGCTTTGTGTTGAATATCTATGGGCAGAAGATTGATCAAGTCACAAGGTTCGACTACTGTAATGCTCTCTACATGGGGCTACCTTTGAAAAGTGTTCGGAAACTTCAGATCGTGCAGAATGCAGCTGTGAGAGCAGTCATGGGCCTACCTAGGTATGCCCATGTTTCACCATCACTCCGCAGTCTGCATTGGCTGCCGATCAATTTCCGGTCACAATTCAAAGTGTTGGTTATGACCTTTAAAGCCCTTCATGGCATCGGACCAGAATATCTCCGAGACCGCCTTCTGCCGCACGAATCCCAGCGACCGATTAGGTCCCACAGAGTGGGCCTCCTCTGGGTCCTGTCAACTAAACAATGTCGGTTGGCGGGCCCCAGGGGGAGAGCCTTCTCTGTGGCGGCACCGACTCTCTGGAACCAACTCCCCCCTGAGATCAGAACTGCCCCTACTCTTCCTGCCTTCCGCAAACTCCTCAAAACCCACCTTTGCCGTCAGGCATGGGGAAACTAAACATCTCCCCCTGGGCACGTTGAATTTATATATGGTATGCTTGTGTGTATGTAGTTTAGTATATGGGGTTTTTTAAATTTTTCAATATTTTAATTAATTGGATTATGTATTGGATTGCTTTTCACTTGTTGTGAGCCGCCCCGAGTCTTCGGAGAGGGGCGGCATACAAATCCAAATAATAAATAAATAAATAAATAAAGTCTGAAAATGATTCTTTCTTTCTTTCTTTCTTTCTTTCTTTCTTTCTTTATTCATTCATTCATTCATTCATTCATTCATTTATTAGATTTGTATGCCGCCCCTCTCCGAAGACTCGGGGCGGCTAACAACAATGAAAAAGGCAATGTAAACAAATCTAATATTAAAAATAATCTAAAAAACCCCAATTTAAAGAACCAATCATATATACAAGCATACCATGTATAAATTCTATAAGCCTAGAGGGAAGGGAAAATTTCAATTCCCCCATGCCTGACGACAGAGGTGGGTTTTAAGGAGCTTGCGAAAGGCAAGGAGGGTGGGGGCAACTCTGATATCTGGGGGGAGCTGGTTCCAGAGGGTCGGGGCCGCCACAGAGAAGGCTCTTCTCCTGGGTCCCGCCAAACGACATTGTTTAGTCGACGGGACCTGGAGAAGGCCAACTCTGTGGGACCTAACCGGTCGCTGGGATTCGTGCGGCAGAAGGCGGTCCCGGAGATATTCCATAGGGCTGTTTCTCTTCTTAGCAAGAAAAATCTGTGTAATAATCCTAGCTATAAAGTTGTGAGATGTTCTCCATTTTCTCCTAGGTAGAGAATGACTGTTTACCATTGTCTATATTTTGGTAATAGGTCGGATTGATTACATGGGGCTATTTCCAACCAAAATTCACAATGGGGTGCTTACCTTTCAAATCGTGCCAGACTTATAACATGAGGTTTCTGGGAGAATGTTTGTGTCTATATCAACCTAATTTAACTTGAGACCTTCTTTAAAGCTAATCTTCTAAGTGTGTTCAATATCTGAGATAAGGCAGGCAGTGGGCAGAATCTGTGTTTTCTACGGGGGTTCCTCATTTTTAAAATAATTTTCTTCCTGGGACAAATACTATTAGCTAAAATTTGCATGTTTTTATTTTAATGGATGTTTAGGTATGGCTTGCCTGTGTTTTCTTTTCATTTTCTTATCGAAATCAGGAATCTGTTTATAAGAAATAGGATGTTAGAAGGGAGCACATTTTGATCTCAATTGTTTTGAAGAGCACAGTGTGACCCTGTGTATTAAACTGTTTGGCAACTGCCTCCAGCCATGCAAGATTTCGGCAGTTTTCTTTAACAAGATTTATCAGGTCAAAAGCAGGGGTGAAATACTCCCAGTTCGCTGGTTCTATTGGTCAGTGGAGAGCCGGTCTCAAAGGCAGCGTCAAGTTCCACCCACCTGCCCGGATGCCACCATTTGTGTTTTTTAACTTTCTGCCCATGCACAAAGCATTCTGTGCATGGGCAGAGGGTAAAAGAACCCAAATGGCGGCATCCGGGTGGGTGGGCGGAGCCTCAAGCTGCCTTCAGGACCGTCTCTCCGATGACTGACACAGACAAGCGAACCGAGAGCATTTCACCCCTGGTCAAAAGGGATGCAGTTACAAGAATTTGAGCAACTAAACTATTTCCAGTTAGAACCGATTTATCCTTAATATACAGTGGTACATCATCTTACGAACGCCTCTTCTAACGAACTTTTCAAGATACGAACCCGGTGTTTAAGATTTTTTTGCCTCTTCTTCCGAACTATTTTCACCTTACAAACCCAAGCAGCTGCTGCTGGGATGAAGGGGTTTCTTTTTTTTCTTTTTTTGAAGAAAGAAAAGGGAGGGGCTGCTTGGAGTAGGAAACATTTTGCAGAGAACAACGTGCTTGCAAAGGAACTGAAAGGGTTTCTTTTTAAGAAAGAAAAAGGAGGAGGGAGGGGCAGCTTGTGGGAGGAAACTTTTTGCAGAGAACAATGTGCTTGCAAAGGAACTGAAAGGGTGTCTTTTTAAGACAGAAAAGGGAGGAGGGAGGGGCAGCTTGGGGGAGGAAAATTTTTGCAGAGAACAACGTGCTTGCAAAGGAACTGAAACGGTGTCTTTTGAAGAAAGAAAAGAGAGGGGCGCCCCCCTTCTTCCTTCCTACTCACCCTTTAGCCTAGCCTTGCTTCTTTCACCCGCCCCCTTTAGCTGCTCCTCCCTGCCCTCTGTTCGCCTCCCTTCTAAAGTTTGGGATTTTCCTGAAGGATTTGCACGCATTATTTGCTTTTACATTGATTCCTATGGGAAACATTGTTTCATCTTACGAACTTTTCACCTTACGAACCTCCTCCTGGAACCAATTAAGTTCGTATGATGAGGTACCACTGTATTATGGCGGAGTAGAGGATCCACCATCTTCGTCAAAACAATAAGCTCCATGTTTTGTATTATGTACAAGAACAATACATGCACGATGTCAAAAAAATGGAGCTTGCGTTGCGTGCTGCTGTAATTTTCCTCTCCCCAGCCCCTTCCTGCATGGATTTCATTGGAATGGAAATTTTTTCAAAGGGTTTTTTTTTTATCCCTGTCAGCTTTCTTGTGATCCGGAGAGGAAGTTGGGTTTTTTTTGCTGATAGCTGAGAAGCTTGCAGTGGAATGTTTACATAACAGTCTCCTGAATAGTATCGGCAAGGAAATTAGCTGTTGCATCCTGTGTCTAGGGGCGCATGGATGCTTCAGGACTGAAACCAAACTTATTTTAGAGATCCATAATTGGATTATCGCTCCCACCAAAGTTATGGGAAAGAGACAGTCCTCGGCTACTGAGCCCATGGGGAGAATAATAAGAATTGAAGCTCCAAACAGATGGAGGGTAGCAAGTTGCCTATCTATTCTTTGCCGTGGCACCACAATATTTCTTTTCAACTTTCTTCCCAAATGTCTTCTTTCTTCTCCACTTCTTTCTCTTCCCCCCCATCGAATTAACTCGAGACTGTGACAAATAGCTCCAAAAAGGGTTTTCATCCTCAAGTAACCTCTCATCAGCTTTAGCCGAGCCTTTGTCTCAAACCATCTGCTGAGGGTGATTATTTTGCCTGGAAGAGAAAAAAAAAGCCACAAGGAACTAACGGGGCAAGAGAGCATTGACCGACAGTAACCCCGGAAAGTTCGTGCTTGAGCCGATGACTGGATTTTCTTTCTCAGCCTCATAATCTTCTACCCGATTGGTGACTGCCAAATTGGGTCTGATTAAGACA
Source organism: Erythrolamprus reginae (assembly GCF_031021105.1). Classification (NCBI taxonomy): domain Eukaryota; kingdom Metazoa; phylum Chordata; class Lepidosauria; order Squamata; family Dipsadidae; genus Erythrolamprus; species Erythrolamprus reginae. Next base: position 243,413,053 of record NC_091951.1, on the reverse strand, counting down.
GTAGTAGTTTGGAATGGTTTGTTTGGAATGGAATAGTTTGGAGAGAGGGGGAGCCCAATTTTTTTTTAGCCTGTGGAACTTCTGCCTTCCTTCCACTCTTCCTCCAGAGAGACTTCTTGTCCCATTCCTCTTCTGCAGGTCCTGGGATTCTCATTCCAGGCATAGTTCCCTCTAAGCTGAGCAGTGAGCAATCGCTCACTTAAAAGTCATCATCAACTCAGAGTTTTCCAAACCTGCCCAGAAGCCAAGAGGGAAAGAGTGAGAGGGAAGGAGAAAGAGAGGAAGAGAGGAAGAGAGAGAAACAGATAGAAAAAAGAGAGGAAGGAAAAGAGAAAGAAAAAGAATGGGAGTAAGGAAGAGAGAAAGAAAATCAAAATCTATTTTGAAACTAGCTCAACTATTTAAGTGGCATTTTGATATTGATAGAGTTGCCCTATTATGAGCTCACTGTTATAGACACACAGTACAGTATTTTATTTTGAAATTCTCTGAGGCAAAACAGGGTGGGTTTTTTGTTTGTTTGTTTGTTTGTTTGTTTATTTATTTATTTAATATTTTTGTGCCGCCCAGTCCCGAAGGGACTGCTGCTCAGACACTATATTTTTCCGCCCACCCCAAAAAAAATTAGAGGGAACACTGATTCCAGGCTTCCTGGCACTCTTGAGCATTTAGATATTTATAAACCCTTTGAGCGGATTATTATTCTTATTTTTAAAGCCAGCTAGTCTTCCTGAAAATCCAACGCGCTTTTTCCACCTCTGTAAGCAGTGGTGGGCTGCTGCCCCCATGGGGGATGGGGACGCAGTAGGGGGGATTAAGTTTATGCATTATTTATTGAATACTTAATAGTTATTTTTTATTGTCCATCCTTCTCTTGAACCTTAGTATGATCCTTAATTCCTTTTCAAATAGGAAATAATGAAGTAGTATGTTTTTTACCCATAAATGCTTTATTAATCATTATCTAGAACTGAACTTTTATAGCATTTAAAGAAAATTGAGCTACTTGCCTAATCTGTTATCATACTGGACCTTGTGGGTTCAGTACAAAACCTTAAAATGTTACTGTGCTCCTTAACAAATAATGCTATACTGTAATTTGTCCTTTTCGTGGCTATTCAAATAATGTGACTTATGCTGGCTGGGGAATTCTGGGAGTTGAAGTCCAGATCTCTTCAAGTTGCCAAGGTTGGGAAACACTGAAAAAGAGTCCAAGCACCTATTTAAAAACTTATCTTGGCCGGTAAGCCACTCCCACACAGTCACATGACCTTTAAGACACCCTCCGGTCACATGGCTGGCAAGCCACTCCTACCCGGTCACATGGCCAGCAAGCCACACCCACACAATAAACCACACCCATAGTGTGATAGTAAAAATTTTTGCACCCCTTCACTGTCTGTGACCCGATGCATGCTGCTAAGGTACCTTCTCCAATTTGGTGCTCTTCAAAAATGCTGGGATTGGGATTCTTGAAATTTCTACTCCTACCATAATAATGGCTTTTCCATAGCGAAAACAGCAAAGCAGAACACAAATAAAACTATTCAAACAGAGCAGAGTGGGTTTTTTAAAGGGCAGGCTTAAAGCTTTTGAGATATACAAATCTTCTTCTCATACACTGAAGGAAAGGAGAACATATGTACTTTCCTAATTATCTGTAATTCCTCAGTGTTTTAATTGTTTTTGCTGGCAGATGACATTTTCCCAAAGGTAGCTTGTATGTTGTTATTAACTAGCCTAAGTGTCTAAAAAATTGGGAAAGGGGTTTATAAAACCCATAGATTATTTATTTTATTTATTTTATTTATTTTATTTATTTTTTTATTTATTTTATTTATTTTATTTATTTTATTTATTTTATTTATTTTATTTATTTTATTTATTTTATTTATTTTATTTATTTTATTTATTTTATTTATTTTATTTATTTTATTTATTTTATTTATTTTATTTATTTTATTTATTTTATTTATTTTATTTATTTTATTTATTTTATTTATTTTATTTATTTTATTTATTTTATTTATTTTATTTATTTTATTTATTTTATTTATTTTATTTATTTTATTTATTTTATTTATTTTATTTATTTTATTTATTTTATTTATTTTATTTATTTTATTTATTTTATTTATTTTATTTATTTTATTTATTTTATTTATTTTATTTATTTTATTTATTTTATTTATTTTATTTATTTTATTTATTTTATTTATTTTATTTATTTTATTTATTTTATTTATTTTATTTATTTTATTTATTTTATTTATTTTATTTATTTTATTTATTTTATTTATTTTATTTATTTTATTTTATTTATTTTATTTATTTTATTTATTTTATTTTATTTATTTTATTTATTTTATTTATTTTATTTATTTTATTTTATTTATTTTATTTATTTTATTTATTTTATTTATTTTATTTATTTTATTTATTTTATTTATTTTATTTATTTTATTTATTTTATTTATTTTATTTATTTTATTTATTTTATTTATTTTATTTATTTTATTTATTTTATTTATTTTATTTATTTTATTTATTTTATTTATTTTATCCAGTACAACTAGGACAATAATAATGGGAAAATAATGGGATTCATTTGAATTTTATACCTATCAGACCTTAATTAAGGTAAGGGACCCTCCAGCTGAATTGGCAGCTTAAATAAATCCATAGTACTGAGCTAGAGATTAGACTCTCTTTCTTAGCCAGAGATACAGTTAGAAGTAGAGATAATAGAGTGATTCAGGCCGGAGGCAAAAGGAAGAACCTTGATTTAAGAGAGGGGGGGGGACATTTATTTGTTGGTTTGTTTGTTTATTTATTTACTTACTTACTTACTTACTTACTTACTTACTTACTTACTTACTTACTTACTTACTTACTTACTTACTTGTGAATGACAGGGACAGTAAGGATGATGGTGCGCTATGCACGCCCCTTACAGACCTCTTAGGAATGGGATGAGGTCAACAGTAGACAGTCTAAAGTTAAAGTTTTGGGGGTTTGGGGAAGAAACCACAGAGTCAGGTAGTGCATTCCAGGCATTGATCACTCTGTTGCTGAAGTTGTATTTTCTACAATCGAGTATGGAGTGGTTTACCTTAAGTCTGTATCTATTGTGTGCTTGTGTATTGTTGCGGATGTAGCTGAAAAAAGATGCTTCTTTTTTTTTGGCCAGTATGTAAGACAGAGCATTTGTAGGTTGAGATTTGAAGTTGCCACTTGTTTGACCATTCTGACACATAGTCAAGGTCTTTTTGAAGGGTAGCAGCATTGTCGGTTTTCCTCAGAGCTTTCTGAATCCATCCCAAAAGTTAAGTGGCCCAAGCCAATCCTTAATGCAAGTCAGGACTATGCCTATTTTTCTTCTCCCTGCCCTTTAGGGATTTAGGTAATCCTTAACTTACAAGCACAACTGTAATTGGAATTTCCACCATGAACCGATGCGGTTAGCATGACCTCATCACTTAGCGAGGGCAATCCCCGCAGTCCAAGTTGCCATTGTTAATGCCAATACTGTTAGCTGAGACAACTTTCTGCCAACCAAAGTTAATGTGAATAGAGGCAGGACATCGTACCAAGCTAGCACATGGGTAACTGTTTACTGCCAGGTGGGTCAGGGAGGGTGCAGGAGAAATGTGCGGGTCAGGGAGGGTGCATGAAAGGTGCTGCTTGGGGATGTGAAGGTGCAGTGTGAATTGAGGAAAATGCATGGGAGTGTGTGAATAGCCCATGTAGCATGGTTACATAGAAGCTGGATGAGTATGAGTGCAGGGGAAACTCAACCCAGTGACTTGCCAGCTTCCCCATTGGCTTTCTGGAAAAGCCAGCAAGAACATGTGATTGTGGGCTATTTCTCAACTAGTCATAGGTGGGAGCAGATTGCCAAATGCCCAGATCATGATCATTGACCACAGGGGAATTCCAAGGACAAGGCATAACCATCATTCATTCATTCATTCATTCATTCATTCATTCATTCATTCATTCATTCATTCATTCATTCATTCAGTACCTTTATAACTTCAATTGCTGAACAAATGGTCCTAAATAGAGCACTACCTATACGGTGTATTTGCTATCTCCTCGTGTTGAACTGGCTGCACTACATGAGAACTCTTAGCGGTACCCAACTGGATAGATAGAAACAAAGATATTTCTTATACATTACAGAAACGTTTTGTGTTTCATCACCAATACCAGGGGCAGGCAAAGTTGGCTCTTGTAGGACATGTGGACTTCAAATCCCAGAATTCCCGAGCTAGCATAATTGGTTCGGGAATTCTGGGAATTGAAGTTCACAAGTCCTAGAAGAGCCAACTTTGTCTACCCCTGACCCATACCATAGAGCATAACATCAATTTTCTTCTCTATTTTTTCCTTCCCTTCCTTGCCACAGAATAATAGACTCTGGGATTGTTCAAGATGACTGTGTCAATGTTAACCTAAATTAATATAGACATCTTTTTAAAATGACTGTTGACTGTTTTATTTTATAATGGATTTTACTTCACAATTGCCCTGCAGGTGTCAAAGTTCAGGATTTTCTGGTTGACAATGAAACATTCTCTGAATTTCTCCACCGCAATGCTTCCCTATCACAGCCTGATATAGATGAAATCCTGAATGCCAAGGTCAATCTCCAACAGGTAAGAAATACCCATTCTTAAACTGTATGTTTCATTATCACATCCAACCCACCCAATTATAGAGAATTAAGTAGTAATTTCTGGAGGATCCATGAGTTGGGTAAGGCGGGTATGATATAATTTTTGTATTATGAACGGTGATCGCTGATTTCCCTATGGCTTAACTTCTCATCTGGGCAATATTTCCAGATCATTACATCTGGTTCCTGGATAACTATGGAAGACTTGTGCAATTTCACCAAGCTGCCAGAAGTGGTTGCTATCAACAATGGCAGTCGGGCCTTAATTTGCTCTATGCCGAAGGAACAACTGGCTTCTCTAGAAAGAGTGTTTCAGGATAATATGGACTTCATAAAGCCACTTATGGTAAGTATGATGCTTTCAGCATTGCTGGGGGTACAATCTCTTTTTAAAAAACATTGCAAGGCTATGGGGGAATGGTACATCTAATTCACATTTCTTCATTACTTCTTGGTTGCTTGATGCCCTTTGCTTTGTAATTCTATTGCTCTGCCATCTAACCTGGCCAAGTGACACTATTTTGTGTGTACTTACTCGATGACCTGTTTATCTTTCTCCTCTCAGGCTTTTTCCTCCAGCTTTTTCCTCTAGTTCTTCCTTGCCAGAACAATATTTTCCCAAGTTCTGAGGCTTTTTCTGCAAGCTTCTTGGCACCACTTTATCATGCATTTTTCTCAGGCTCCAGGCTGATCAATGATGTGTCAGCTGCTCTTTCACTTATCCTTTTCTAATCCTCCATATCTATTTGGTTGCCCTTTTCTCTTTGTGGCTCAGATAGTTTAGTCCATGGCACCCAGAGATCCTGGCTGGACTTATAGTGCCCTTGGCTATGATGTTGATTTGGGTGCTTACATTCAGTGGTTAGGGCATGCCAGTTCCTCTCCCGTGCAGTTCCAGGAAATGGCAAACCACTTACAAAATATTATCAAGAAACCTGTCCAGGCAAGAAATAGTCCAGATAGAAATCAGCATTGACTTGAAGGCCCATAAAAAGGGCAGTCTTTGAATCTTCTCATTGGCGTTTAGTCCTGAAGAATGCTATTTCATTCAAGACTTCATGGTTGAACAAGCTTAGCTCAAGAAACTATGAGGGTCCAACCACTATTCTCCAAATCCATCCGTCTGTTGCAGTAAGACTGTTCAACCAGTCATAAAGTGTTCATAAACATCACTGTACTGAAGTTCTGTTTCCAATACAATGTAAAGTTGAGGGTCATTTCCGAGCATCCTTTTCCCCCCTTTTCATCAAAGCTCATACTGTATCTCCACCATCATCATCAGTTAATAGCAGCCAATTTATTATTTATTTATTTATTTATTTATTTATTGGATTTGTATGCCGCCCCTCTCCGGAGACTCGGGGCGGCTAACAGCAACAATAAAACTGTACAATAGTAATCTGATATTAGAAATGATTAAAAATCCATTAATATAAAAACCAAACATACATACATACATACCATGCATAGAATTGTAAAGGCCTATGGGGAAAGAGGATCTCAATTCCCCCATGCCTGGCGGCAGAGGTGGGTTTTAAGTTGCTTACGAAAGGCAAGGAGGGTGGGGGCAGTTCTAATCTCTGGGGGGAGTTGGTTCCAGAGGGCCGGGGCCGCCACAGAGAAGGCTCTTCCCCTGGGTCCCACCAGGCGACATTGCATAGTTGACGGGACCCGGAGAAGATCCACTCTGTGGGACCTAACTGGTCGCTGGGATTCGTGCAGCAGAAGGCGGTCACTGAGATAATCTGGTCTGGTGCCCTGAAGGGCTTTATAGGTCATAACCAACACTTTGAATTGTGACCGGAAACTGATCCGGCAACCAATGCAGACTGCGGAGTGTTGGAGTAACATGGGCATACCTGGGGAAACCCATGATTGCTCTCGCAGCTGCATTCTGCACGATCTGAAGTTTCCGAACATTTTTCAAAGGTAGCCCCATGTAGAGAGCGATGTCATCATTCTAGAAATATATGATGTAATAGCTTCAGAAATGAAAAATGCCTTAATGTGCAGTTATCTCGATTAACCTCCTAGGGATTTAGACAATAAAGACTCTCAGTTTAATTTGGAGTTTTGTCTTTTGTTTTGTATTGTTGTAGTAAAAGAATTTTTAAAAAGTCATAGCCTCAGTCTCTAACCCATCTGTCCCCAGCGTGACGCCCTTCAAATATGTTAGATAACAGTTCCCAGCACAACTGGTGGGCCCCTGGTTGGCCAAAGCTGCTTTGCTATAAAAGGGAAGGGAGGAAGAAAGATGTGTGAACCATGGAGAACAATTTTACAGAATTAGTTTTATGGTTTTCTGACTGCGTTTGGGGCTGCTTTTCATTAGTAATATTTCATGAAACAAAATATGAGTAAGGGACAGTAGAAAATTCTTCTCAGTAATAGCTTGCGTCATTTCCTAATCTTTGTCAACATAGTACCAAGGATGTAGAAACTATATTGATTCCACATTATTTTCCTTGTATTAGCATGCATATTCATTTCATGCCTTTCAGGCAGTGCTATTTCCCAAAATATCTTCCGAGAATTAAAATCCGGCATGTATTATTGGCACATAACAGCCACAGGTTGGCCCAAAAATGCCACAGCTGACTTTTTGATAAAGTTTTCCTCACTGGAACTTAATAATAATAATAATAATAATAATAATAATAATAATAATAATAATTTATTAGATTTGTATGCCGCCCCTCTCCGAAGACTCGGGGCGGCTCACAACAAGCGATAAAACAATATTGTACAGGCACAAATCTAATATTAAGAAAAAACTAAAAACCCTATCAATTTAAAAAACCAAACAACACATACATACCAAACATAAATTATAATAAGCCTGGGGGAAAGGTGTCTCAAATCCCCCATGCCTGGCGGTATAGATGGGTCTTAAGTAGTTTACGGAAGACAAGGAGGGTGGGAGCAGTTCTAATCTCCGGGGGGAGTTGATTCCAGAGGGCCGGGGCCGCCACAGAGAAGGCTCTTCCCCTGGGGCCCGCCAGATGACATTGTTTAGTCGACGGGACCCGGAGAAGGCCGACTCTGTGGGACCTTATTGGCCGCTGGGATTCGTGCGGTAGTAGGCGGTTCCGGAGGTATTCTGGTCCAATGCCATATAGGGCTTTAAAGGTCATGACCAACACTTTGAATTGTGACCGGAAACTGATCGGCAGCCAATGCAGGCCACGGAGTGTTGTAGAAACGTGGGTCTATGGTTTAGTGGGTTTGACTCAAAAAAACAATGGGATGGTATTTCAGCTCCCAATTTCACTCACTCTATATTCTATTTGCTGCTGCTGCCACTCATTCATCTATGACTCTGTCTTTCATAAAATTGCCATTTCATGTTTTGTTGGAAAATAGAGGCCTTTTTGTTGGAAAATAAAGGCCAGTTATGAAAGGGGCAGTTGCTGATCTCTGATGTAAAGCTCTTCAAAAAAATAATGTACACTATTGTTCATTTGCTCCTACATATTTGGCTATGGCTCATTTTAATGAAGAAACAAGTTACAGGGGACATCAAGTCTGCCACCTCTAAATAATGACCGTAATATTCTGTCTCCTGTAGATGTTAGCATTGAGTATAAAGAATCATAGCCAATTAGAAATGTTTCTGGAAACTGGATGAAGACAGTAACAAATAGATTTGAGTCTTTATTATGGAAAGGTAGGACCACCATCAGATCTAAGCGTTCCTGTGAGTTAGTGTGAGATAATTCTCCATAGCTATAGTCATGCCATGTGAGATGTTCATAGATATATCGGTACATATAAAGATGATCAGAACCACACGAAGAAGCAGTAGCAGCCCAATGGGATTCCAGTAGTATCCTTTTTGAGGTGTTGGTTCAGATTTGGATTTGTTTTTCTCTACGGCCCTGTTGATTCAATAATACATCCATATTCCATTTTTCTCTAAATGTAATGGTCAAACTGACCCCTTCTCCTTCTAGGTTGAAGTAACTTTCAGTTCATTGTAAACTTCCATTTGTTCCTCCAGAATGGGATCAGTGACAATTCAACCCTGGAGAACGTTAAGGGAACATTTGAGACGCTGACGCAGAGCCTGGCGAACCTTCTTAAAGAGGTAGGGGGTGTCTTCCACTTCTTTATCTCAGGCCACTTATTCAAGTCATGATGTCAATTATGAATAACCAATGAGTTGTGATTTTGGGCATGTTGGTGTTCATGGGTAAGTTTCATTGTGATGGAAATTTTACCCCTTATATATAGTGCAGTGCAAACACTTAAGAACTGAAGTTGTTTGTGATGTCACAATGGATGCTTTGTCATATTGGCTAAGGAGGATGCCTGTGTTTAAGTATTAGATGCATTCGCCCATCAAGAACCATGTGGATGGGCTGTTGGGCCCCCATTTGCCATTCTCCTACTAGTTTGTGGTATGCTAAGAGCATGCTAAAAATTCCAAAATCTTGGAATTTTTTCATTTATTGTATTTTTTGGAGTATAAGATACATCTTCTCCCTCTCCTCCGCCAAAAAAGGTAGAAATGTTGGTGCGCCTTATTCAATTCAATTCAGTTCATTAGACTTGCATGTCGCCCCTCTCCGAGGACCCGGAGCGGCTCACAGCATGCAATACAAACAATATGTATACAAATCTAATAGTTAAAAACAGTCAACTAAAATCCCATTACATAAAAAACAGTCAGTCTACTCAATCACATCAATACATAACATTTGACGGTCAGAGAAGAAGGGGGCATGATCAAGCTGCCCCATGCCTGGTGGCATAGATGGGTCTTAAGTGTCTTGCGGAAGGCGAGGAAGGTGGGGGAAATATGAATCTCTGGAGGGAGCTGATTCCAGAGGGCCGGAGCCGCCACAGAGAAGGCTCTTCCCCTAGGTCCTGCCAGACGACATTGTTTGGTCGACGGAACCTGGAGAAGGCCAACTCTGTGGGACCTTATCGGCTGCTGAGATTTGTGCGGCAGAAGGTGGTCCCGTAAGTAATCTGGTCCGATGCCATGTAGGGCTTTGTAAGTCATCACCAACACTTTGAATTGTGTCTGGAAACCAATCGGCAGCCAATGCCGAATGCCGCCATTTTTGGCTTCCCAAAGGTCCCCTCCGGCATCCCATTTTTACAGAAAATGGGGTGCAGAGACTGTTTGGGAGGCCTGCAGGGTGTTCCTGGGAGCTGAGGAAAGGCAAAAACATCAAATTTTGCAAAAAGGGGGCTTTTTTCACAAAATGGGGGCATTTTTGCCTTCCCCCAGCCCCCAGGGGCACTCTACAGGCCACCTAAACCCTCTACATACCCCATTTTTGCAAAAACAGGTGAAAAACAGGTCCATTTTTTTTTTGCAAAAAACAGGATCCACAGAGGGTTTGGGAGGCCTCCTGGGGGCTGGTGGAAGGCAAAAACTTGTTTTCCCTTACTTACCTCTTTGAAATCTTGGTGGGTCTTATACACCAGTGCATCTTATAGTCCGAAAAATGCGGTACTTTTAGCAAGCCTCAGTTTCTTCATGCACCTAAACTGGGGTTCATACAACCAGTTGTACCAATCACTTTATTCATTTAACATATCTGTTTCAAATTTTGCTTAGTTCCAATAATGAAAAAAACTTCAATTCTTGGTTCAGATGAAACAAGAGTCTTAGTCAAACGAGTTATTTTGACTTCATGGGAAGTGGGGGGGGGGGAGGAAGTGAGCAGACCTAACTTTATCTACATCTGGGCTGTACCAGAATAACTACTTTATTCTTAATATACAAACAATTATATAAACTCTACAAAACCTTTTGCTGTAATAGGAATCTACATTGGTCAAGTGTGATTGGACACACAAGGAATTTTTGTTTGGTGCAAATGCTCTCAATATACATAAAAAGACAAGATACATTCGTCAAGAATCATAAGTACAACACTTAATTATTGTCATAGGGTACAAATAAGCAATCGGGAAACAATCAATATTAATATAAATCATAAGGATACAATCAACAGATAACGGTCATATAGTCATAAGTGGGAGGAGATGGGTGAATGGAACAATGAGAAGACTAAGAGTAATGAAGCCTTAGTGAATAGTTTGACAGTGGTGAGGGAATTATTTGTTTAGCAGAGTGATGGTATTTGGGGAACAACTGTTCTGGTGTCTAGTTGTTCTGGGGTGCAATGCTCCATAGCGTCATTTTGAGGGTAGAAGTTGAAATAGTTTATGTCCAGGATGCAAGGGGTGAGTAAATACTTTCACAGCCCTCTTTTTGATTTGTGTAGTACACAGGTCCTCAATGGAATGGAGGTTGTTTTTTCTGTAGTTCTGATTATCCTCTGAAGTCTTTGTCTTGTTGAGTTGCAGAACCAAACCAGACAGTGATAGAGGTGCAGATGACAGATTTAGTAATAAACATTAATATCATATAAGCATGTGATATACTCATCCAAAGTGTTGGAAATCCTGAAGGACGGGTTAGGGACACATCATTGGGAGGCGGGAACCAGGTAACGTGATACCCGCTTATTGGGATATAATGATCATCTGGTGTAAAGTCACCACCTCCTTTCATTTGCACGCTAAGGACCAGGCAGAAATTACCCATGTGATCTAGCCAATGTGGCCAAGCCAAACTAGGTAGCCAATAGAGATTTTTTTTTCTATTCCCCCCCTTTCCCCCCCTCCCCGATCTTTGCCTAGCGGAACATTCCAGAAACGTGAATATCAGGAATTCATTATAATAATCAGTTAGAATGAATTACTTAGGCAGTTTTGGGGGACAGTATGGGGAGAGGATTATATTAAGTCCAATAATGCAATCTACTTATTAGGCTATCTCAAGTTTATAAAAACGCTATATAAAAACCAACTACTCTGGTTGAGCTAATATAGGCATTGCCTCAAATGAATTTTGGATATTTTCCTTTTGACTAAAGTGGCTGGACCCTGGTGAATAACCGTTGATAGGATGGCATACCACCAAGATCCGGCCATAAATGGCATGTATGGTTCTTATTTAATGTGGTTTTAAATTGTTTTTAAAGGTTTAATATCACACATAGATTCCCTAGGGAGTTGGGCAGCATACAAATTAAAACAAACAAACAAATGAATAAATGAATAAATTTTCATGGCTGTGCGCCCAATTTTTTTTCACATATGTCACCCAAAACAACTTATTGTGTAATTATTAATGCATTATATGTAGTTGGTGGTGGTGGTGGTGGAAAGTATGAAATCTGAGACTGGAAATTATGTGAATGTGGATTGATGGATTAATTGTATGATAACCCCCCCCCCCTTTACATAAATTGTCATTATGCAGTCCTTTTTTGTTGTTTTTTCCCCTTTGAACAAATAAACTCTCTGTTCTGGCTAATCTGTGTGTAATGCCCTAAGATTTTTGAGTGTTAAAATGTATTTATTTATTTATTAGATTTGTATGCCGCCCCTCTGTGTAGACTCGCGGCGGCTAAAAATGCTTTTCCTTGCTTTTGAAACTTTGCTGCTTTAAGCAAAGTTTGAAAAATAACAAAACCAACAACACAAAAGTCCACCCAAGTACTGTATTCCCATTTTTCCTTCCGGCTCCACAGCTTTGGAATGTTAAAACTCTGAACTGTAATAACCTCAACTGAGCTGAGGTCACTCGAGGGTTTTTTCCCCTCTGAGCACATTGCTTCAGTGGAGGACTGGCATCCTGTGTGTTTGTGTGTGTATGTGCCTCTGTGCCTGCGTGCATTTGACCCATCACCCCCATTTCCATGTTAGTTATTTCTCATTGGAAGAAACGGTCCTTGAATCCTAGAATCCGGCATCAACCCTCCTTAGCTGGAAAATGAAAAAAAATACAGTAACAGCATTATCAGTAAGGTGAACAGAATTCTACTTAAAAGGTTGCCTGAGGCTTTATGGTTACTGTATAGCTGCTCTATCCTATTGCATCATCAAGCCATTGGGGTAGCTTCCTGCATTTTATTTTGTTCTTGTTTTCTTCTTCTTCTTCTTTTCTTGCAGCCAAACAATCTTCTCTTTGCTGATGTGTCATGTAAAATAGGTCTGGCTGAGGGATGTGATTTCTCCTTGGCTGCAGTCCCAAGGAGCAAGCAGCATTTTTTTTCCTGCTTCTATTGAGGTTCAAAACAAAGACTCCTTTTGGGTGGCATTGTGCTGTGGGAGAGCTGCATGTGGCTCGCTTTTCCTAGCCTGGCTTCCTGTATATCTGTGACAAATACTTAAAGGAATGGATTTTATACCCTCTTTTATTTCCTTGCAAGCAAGGGAGACATTGTGTTTGTCAGGCTGCATTTTTTTCTGTGAAGGTGGGAATATTCTGGCCTAAGGGGCGTGCATAAGTGCACTTATGTGCCTAATGTCCCTGTCCTACTGTCTTATTATCCTTTCTATTACTACGTTCTACTTACGTTATGTTATGTTAATATGTACTATAATACTATACTTGTTTGACAAAAAAATAAGTAAGTAAGTAAGTAAGTAAATATTTCAAATTTTAAACCCAGCCATTTGCAGCTGTTGAGAAATGATTTTTAAGGAGTACTGTAATGCCAATCAGTTTCTATGGAACACTTAAGTTCTTTACAACTGCAGATTGAGGCCAGGGGTTTAAAACACAGAGGATTATATTTTGAAGGAAAAGAAACCTGGTTCTAAATTCTTACTCTGGGAACTACAGTGATATCTTGTCTTACAAACTTAATTGGTTCTGGGATGAGGTTCTTAAGGTGAAAAGTTTGTAAGACGAAACAATGTTTCCCATAGGAATCAATGGAAAAGCGATTAATGCGTGCAAGCCCAAAATTCACCCCTTTTGCCAGCCGAAGCACCCGTTTTTGTGCTGCTGGGATTCCCCTGAGGCTCCCCTCCATGGGAAACCCCACCTCCAGACTTCTGTGTTTTTGCGATGCTGCGATTTCACTGAGGCTCCCCTCGCTGGGAAACGCCACCTCTGGACTTCCGTTGCCAGCGAAGCGCCCGTTTTTGCGCTGCTGGGATTCCCCTGCAGCATCACAAAAACACGGAAGTCTGGAGGTGGTGTTTCCCATGGAGGGGAGCCTCGGGAATCCCAGCAGCGCAAAAACAGGTGATTCGCTGGCAACGGAAGTCCGGAGGCGGGGCATCCCAGTGGCGGCGGTGGGTTTGTAAGATGAAAATAGTTTGTAAGAAGAGGCAAAAAAATCTTAAACCCCGGGTTTGTATCTCGAAAAGTTTGTATGACGAGGCGTTTGTAAGATGAGGTATCACTGTACTTGATCCCTCCCCCCATATTAAAAGCAAGGAAGTGCTGTGAATGATTCTCAGTTATAATTCCCAGCACTGGGAACAAGCATGGCTAAAGGTAAGAAACTGCAAGAATGGTTGTGCAATATCAGAGAATCTTTGCAGGTAGTCCTCAACTTTGACTGAAATGGAACCTGCCCGTTATGGTCCTAAGTCAGGGTGGTGATTAAGCAAGGCATCCATGCGATTGCCATGCTGAACAACCACAACCCCTGCATTAGGCCACTGTAATTGTTAAGTGGAGTACAGGGTGCATCGGAGGGGACAGACCCTAGTGCAGTGATGGTGAATGGTTTTTTCCTCAGCTGCCAAAGGAGCATGGGCGCATGTGTGAGTGCCCGCACCCATAATTCAATGCATGAGGAGGGCGACAACAGCTTCCCCCATCTTCCAGAGGCCCTCTGGAAACCAGAAATGCCCTGTTTCCTAACTTCTAGTGGCCCCAGTAAGCTCGTGTTTCATCTTCTCCAGGCTCCAAAGGCTTCCCTGGAGCCAAGAGAGGGTAAAAATATACTCCCGCATCCCCCCGGCGGCTCTCTGGAAGCCAAAAATGCCCTCCCAGAACCTCTGTATGAGTCAGCACACAGATGCATATTGGAGCTGAGCTAGGACAACAACTCACATGCCAGCAGATATGGCTCCGCGTGCCACCTGTGGCACCCGTGCCATAGGCTCGCCATCACTGCCCTAGTGCAAACGCAGGCCTGCACTGCAGCATCCTCCTCAGGTCACACATGTCCTGCTGTGGGCCTCCCATCCCCACTGAGGCAACCTAGGCTCTGTTTCCCACCGCACTGGGTCCCCGTGGACCTGGGTCTGTGGGTTTCATATCCTCCTTCCCACCCATACCATCATGGCTAGGTCCATATACCTTTTCGGTAGCTCTCCTTCAGGAGCAGTCAATCGGAATATATTGTGGGTGGCTTCTGTAAAAATGGGGCCCACACCATGAGGCCTCTGTATTTAATAAGGAGACTGAAGAATGGCTCTGATTGGCTGGCTCTCCTCCAAGATTTCGGCGATCACCTTCAGGATGGAGAAGTATCTGATGTGCCCATCAGTCTCTCTATAGTATTCGCCCATCAATAACCGCATTCCTAGCACGGACCTAATCAGATTCGGGACACCATTGTGATGATCACTACCAGTTGGGATGATCCGGTCTGAACCAGAAGGAACCCACCCCTGAGTATTAAGGCTGCATGGAGCCGTCCCAGAAGCATTTTGGAGGGACCACAAGGAATTAAAAGGGGAACTACTTCTGAGATGGTACCATGTGGCCGTCTACGTGAGTTATTGCTAAGAATTCTAAGGACCCTGAAATTCATACATCTCAACATTGTCCAGGTTGGGAAACATTGACCTAGTATGTGGCATTTCTGTATTTTGGGCCCTTTAACAAGTCCTACTGGCAGTTCTTCTGTTTTGCTGGAAGACAAAGAGCTGGAGGCTATCAGACATTCCTGCCAAATGTGGCACCAGCTGCCTCCTGGTAATCTCCTCAGTTGGCGATGTTCCCAGTTTTCTGTACTGCGAGGTTGGTGTGTGGTTACTGTTGTGGATTGCTCCTTGATAATTTGCATCCTGGACTGTTCTACATATAGTTCTTGAAAGTAAATACAAGTAAATATGCTTTGACTGCCTCAAAGTGTAATTGGCAAAAGGATTGGCTCTAATTAGTGCTTGGGTACTGACTTGGCCTTTGTAATACAGTGTTCCCTCAATTTTCGCGGGGATGCGTTCCGATACCGTCCGCGAAAATCGAATTTCTGCAAAGTAGAGATGCGGAAGTAAATACACTATTTTTGGCTATGGACAGTATCACAAGTCTTCCCTTAACACTTGAAACCCCTAAATTACCATTTTCCATTCCCTTAGCAACCATTTAGATTATTACCATGTTTATTTATTAAAGTTTATTAAAAATATTTATTAAAGGTGGATGAAAGTTTGGCAATGACATATGATGTCATCGGGCGGGAAAAACCGTGGTATAGGGGGGGGAAATGTGAAGTATTTTTTAAAATAATATTTTTGAAAAACCGTGGTATAGACTTTTCGCAAAGTTTGAACCTGCGAAAATCAAGGAAACACTGTACTTCTGATTCAATTCTGAAAACTTCCTGCAGATGGTTTAATGACTTACGAACATATGCTACCTTTCTGCTCCTGTGTTCTCTAAAGCTACCATGTACAGTCTACACACATATACCCAACAATTTGGAGTGCCAAAATGCAGTCCTAAATTTGCGTATGGGTTATGTGTGGATGGGCTTATCCACAAGTATACTTCATATATGGTAATATTCTCTTATATACAAGGAATAAATGTGCATCTATGGCCAAGCCAACCCTCAAATTTTTAACCAAAATTCCATAAAAAAGGAGGGTGGGCTTATCCATGAATGGCACATTTAACATGACATTTTATTTTAAAAAAATTAGGGTCAGCTTTTGTATCACAACACTGATTACCCTAATTCAGGGTCCCCAAACTTGACACCTTTAAGACTTGTGGACTTCAATGTCCAGAATTCAACCAGCCAGCAAAGCATGGTATTTTATTGACTTGTATGGTTATATTAGGTGTCTATGTTTTGAACGAATTTCTGTTTCTTTCAATAAGATATCAAAAAAATATCTTCAATCAGTGTATATATTCTATGGTGAATCCACAATAATGATGAAAAGGGTGAGGGGGACAAAACATTCAGTAAACCAATAAAAATGTTTAAAGAGGAAAATTGTTTTTTGAGTAATATATTTCTCAGCTGAAATTGCAAAAGTTAGCTAGCTTAAGTGGGTCTTGAGAAATACTGAGCAGAATTTGGATAGGAAAGCTAATGGACATCTCAAGGCGAATAAGATAAACTGGAAAAGCATCTATGGCAAACTTTTTAAAATAGTTGCAACTCTGTAAAACAACGGAATTGGTTTTCAATTTCTTTTCTTTTTTTAAAATATCCTTGACAGTTTATATCCTCCTTTCTTTTTGTGTCGTGAATTGCAGTTAGGGAGCATGAGAAGTTGGAGTGACATGAGACAAGAGGTGATGTTCCTGACCAATGGGAATTCCACAAGTTCTGCCGATGTCTACCAAGCAGTATCTCGAATTGTTTGTGGCCACCCTGAGGGAGGGGGATTGCAGATCAAGTCCTTCAACTGGTATGAAGACAATAATTACAAAGCACTCTTTGGAAGCAACAGCTCTGAAGACAATGCCAAGGATTTCTATGATAACTATACGAGTAAGTAACCTGAATCCAGGAATGCCTGCAGGTGTTTTCTGTCCAGCAAATCATTAAGAGAACCATCTCTTGCCATCTCAAACCTAAGAAGCTAAAGAGTAAATAAAGGGAGGATAATTTTGTACTAACAATACCCGTATGTGCTCTCCAAGCTGGGAATGTTTTGGGCATGGGATTTATCACCCACAATTATTTTCCCCAATTTTTTTTAAAGCACCTTTCTGCAATAACTTAATGAAGGACCTGGAATCCGACCCACTTTCCAGGATTATCTGGAGAGCCCTGAAGCCTTTGCTTGTTGGAAAAGTTCTGTATACCCCTGATACGCCTGTAACAAGGACAATTATGTCAGAGGTAAGAAGCTTAGCCCTGTTTGTTGTCGTGTCCCAGCGAAGGGACTGGTTGGTATTTCTGCTGTTGAATGTTCTCAACTGAATTCCTAGCAGAATGGAAAAGTAAGAGATAGGTCAGGGCTAGAAGGAAAAAATAAAAGAAAGGGATCAGATTTTGTGATAGTGTCTCCAATTTGGAAGTTCAGCCTTTATCTTGAATTTGGAGTGAATGTTGAGACTTTATCTTGAAATGTTGTGTTTATGTGTGCATGAAGGCCGAATTGGAAAAGGCTGCAAGGCTGTACAGATAGTAATTGATGTACGATCAGAAAATTTATGTTGTAGAGCGAGATATTTGTTAAGTAGCAATAGCAATAGCATTTAGACTTATATACCACTTCATAGTGCCTTTACAGCCCTCTCTAAGCGTTTTACAGAATCAGCATCAGTCATTACTGGACTCCATAGTGTCATCCCAAACCCCCAACACTTTACCCTTAGATTATCTACGGTTGACCTATCCAGATTCCTAAGAGGTCAGTAAGGGGCGAGTACAAGTGCACTAGAGTGCCTTCTGTCCCCTGTCCTATTGCTCTCCTATATCTACTACACCTTTCTTCTATTCCTGTATCTCTTCTTATATTCTTTCATTGATATGTTCTATTACTATATCTTCTTTTCTATTCTTTCTTACTATGAGTATCTCCTCTATAAACTTCATCATGTATTTTATTATATTTACTATATATACTGTATACCCACTAAAACCCTCATTGTGTATTGGACAAAATTAATTAATTAATTAATTAATTAATTAATTGATAAAATAAAAAAATAAAATAAAAATGTCGAGGACTACCTATATCAGAAAGACTGAAATGACAGAAACTTTGTTGGTTGTGGCAGTTTTCTTTGAAATCTTTCTTTCTTAGCTGGTGGAGGTCTTAGTGGAAACAAGATTCTTCTTTGGAGCACCTGTTAATAGCTACTTTCTTTTGTTCCTTCAGGACTTAGTGTCATTTTGATGCATTGTTAGGAAAAAAGCACAGCTCCCAACCAACAGCTTAGGGAGCAACTGTGACATCAGTGATTATTGTAGCAGAAGTTAGAAAATAGGAACACCTCCGTTCATTGTTGTAATGATTATAATTTACTTCCAGTATACAGATCTTTCCAGTTTTCTTACATTTGAAGAAGATTATTATTTTTTTAATAGAATGCTGGAGAGCTGCCAGTCAGAGCAGGCCAAATTGCGCTTGATTTAGCAATAGTCCAACAGGGCAATGTAGATAGCTTTATGGAACATCTTAGTTTCAGAAGTACATGTAGTACATCTTATTCTTGTTCATTAAACAAGTTTTTGTTTAAGTTCAGTATATGTTAATTTCAGCTTATTGACTGAGGGTATCTATCCTCAGGGTCTCCAATTTTGGTTTTGTTTCCCGCATTTAAATTAGATAATTTTAAAAAATTATTATTTCCCCCCTTTTGTGGTAAATGATGTCCAGAGTCCCTCTGAATAAGTTATTGTAAAATAAATAAACAAAAGGATTGCCCAGCGCTTCATGTGCCTCTGCATTCCAGAACAGTTGTAACTTCCAAGCAGTCTTCAAGGGTAGCCCCATGTCAAGTTCATGGGTTAAACAAGATCTTTCAATCTAGGCGTGATGTTTTGGCCACTTTGTTTTTGGGAGATCAGACATGATGGACTCGTCTGCGTTGTCCCTTTCAAAGTCTTGGTGGTCAAAGGCCACACTAAATTCTATACCTGGGCAGTCTTTTCACAAAGTTGATGTCGATGTACTGTCCTAGATCAGTGTTTCCCAACCTTGGCAATTTGAAGATATCTGGACTTCAACTCCCAGAATTCCCCAGCCAGCATTCGCTGGCTGGGGAATTCTGGGAGTTGAAGTCCAAATATCTTCAAGTTGCCAAGGTTGGGGAACACTCTCCTAGACCATTCCACTCATAGAAGTTCTACTCACTTAGAAGTTAATAATGGTGATTGACTTCTAAGTGAGTTAATAAGCTCACTTATTTAAATTCCATAGCCTAAGAAGCTGTCTTTTGCTTGATGCCCACAAGATCATATGCTGCAATGTCCTGCCTGTCGGCGACTACTTCAGCTTCAACCACAACAACACAAGAGCACACAACAGATTTAAACTTAATATTAACCGCTCCAAACTTGACTGTAAAAAATATGACTTCAGTAACTGAGTTGTCGAAGCGTGGAACTCATTACCAGACTCCATAGTGTCATGCCCAAACCCCCAACACTTTACCCTTAGATTATCTACGGTTGAACTATCCAGATTCCTAAAAGGTCAGTAAGGGGCGAGTACAAGTGCACTAGTGCCTTCCGTCCCCTGTCCTATTGCTCTCCTATATCTCCTATACCTTTCTTCTATTCCTATATCTCTTCTTCTATTCTTTCATTGATATGTTCTATTACTATACCTTCTTTTCATGATCGAAACATTTAAATATATTAAAGGGTTAAATAAGGTCCAGGAGGGAAGTGTTTTTAATAGGAAAGTGAACACAAGAACAAGGGGACACAATCTGAAGTTAGTTGGGGGAAAGATCAAAAGCAACATGAGAAAATATTATTGTACTGAAAGAGTAGTAGATCCTTGGAACAAACTTCCAGCAGACGTGGTAGATAAATCCACAGTAACTGAATTTAAACATGCCTGGGATAAACATATATCCATCCTAAGATAAAATACAGAAAATAGTATAAGGGCAGACTAGATGGACCATGAGGTCTTTTTCTGCCGTCAGACTTCTATGTTTCTATTATTTCTTAGATATATTTTACTATGAGTATCTCCTCTATAACCTTCATCGTGTATTTTACTATGTGTATATAGATATATATCCACTAAAACCCTCATTGTGTATTGGACAAAATAAATAAATAAAATAAATAAATATACTGTATATTATCCCTTCTACTTGGAGTGATGGAGGCTGTTGTCCAGCACATCTGGAATATATTAGGACATTTAATTTTGAAACGTCTCCTTTCCTCTTTTTTCTTCTTCTCAGTAAAACATCATTTCTTAGGGCAACAAAACATCAGAAAGCCAATACTTTGCATTAATTGATTTTAACCCCACTCCACCCTTTTTTTTTTTTGCTGTTGTTCCAGGTCAACAAGACATTCCAAGAGCTAGGTGTCTTCCATGATCTTGGAGGCATGTGGGAAGAGATTCGACCAAAAATAAAATCTTTCATGGAAGAGAACCAGGAGATGGATCTGATTCGGGTCAGTATGCCATAACTTTTTCTTTCTCTCCGATAATAAATTTTGCAAGAGGTTTTATTGATTTTAGCCTTGCAATCCCGACAATTTGGCCTTGAGTGTTTCTGTTGCCCATGTTGGAGTAAAGTAGCTGGCTCTTTCTGCCAAACCTCCTTTGTCTGGGTCTTCCTTGCCTGTGCAAAACAATTGTATCCTGGGATAGAGAAGAAACGTGCAACGCTATATAGACAGTGCCTCTCCCTGCTGTGTTGCCATGTGTCGAATGGGGTGATTTGTTGGGCATTGGATAGATTCTGACTGGTCCATAAATCAAGCTATTCTCCATGAAAAACATCTGCCAAGGATGCTACTGCAAAATGAGGGGTATTCAAGCCTTGCTTTCTGTTACGCTGAGTGGAGCTACAACTATATTTCACTAGGGAGTATCATTACTCTGATATTACTTTCCTTTTTTTTTTTTTGCAATTCATTTTTATTTTATTTTGTTTGACTTACAAACATTTAGACATCATACAATACAACATTGAACATTTACGATTTATATATTTACAAGATTTATTTTTTACAATTCTATTTACTATACCTTTTTCTTAACTTCTACCCAGTTGTATATTTTTCCCCACACTTTGTAATAGTCCTTATTTTGTTGGTTTTGAATCTCATATGTTAATTTGCTAAATTTGGCGCAGTCTAATATTTTTTTAATCACTGTTTCTTTGTTTGGAGTCTTATCTTGTTTCCAAACTTGTGCATATGCTAATCTTGCAGCAGTAAGTAAGTGATTTATTAAGTAGTAATTTTCTTTGCTGTGTTTGCCTCTAATTATGCCTAATAAATACATTTCCGGTTTTATATCAATTTTATAGCCCAGTATTTCTTCCATCCATGTCCTAATTCGGATCCAGAATTTTTTTGCTTTGTTACATTTCCACCATATGTGGTAGTATGTTCCCACCTCTTTTTTACACTTCCAACATTTGTTACTAATATTTACAATCATTTTGGCTAGGCGCGCTGGTGCATAATGCCATCGAAAGAACATTTTATAAAGATTTTCTTTGTATGATGTTGTGATATTACTTTCCTAACTCTGTAAGGTGGGAGTGGGCAACAAGCCCAGGCCTCTCTTTTGCATTCCCCCAGCTTCCCCAACTGTAGCAGGACATTTAATTAGCTACAGGACATCGTAGCAGTAAATAATTTGAAGTTTCATTCTTTGGATATTACCAAAAGGCTTTCATTCCATTCCATTTTCATGAGCATTTCTGACATGTATTGGAAACACTGTGTTTTCCTAATGGCCAGACTGCCAGACATTGATTTGGGATTTTAGCTTCATACGTCTTCCTTGTGTGAAGCTTTCTGGGAAAAGAGAGAGAGAGAGAGAGAGAGAGAGAAAAACCCTCTTTGGTGTTTCTAAAAGACGTATGTTTCACTGATCAAAGTACTTTTCCCCAAGGGCCTAAGAGTTTACCTAAAACAGATGGACAATGTAATGGTTTTATTTAATTGTGACACTGCTGGCTCCAAACAAGATGCTCAAATGCACAGTCCCAAAAGACCCGGGAAGTGCCAAGTTGTCAAGTTTTTCCTGGCTGATGTTAGAGCTAGAAACCTTGCAGGCAGAGAGTCAAGGACATAGTGTAAGATACAAGCCCTATTTATAGTCAAGGGAAGGGTTAGTTTTTGTGTTCTTTCTGGCCGCCTGTGTTGATGTAATGGGGTGAGAGCTTCACACCATATGGGAGGAAAGAGCAGTTGCCGTCTGCGCGCTGAATTTTAACTAAATAGTCTTGGCTTGAATCGAACCTTAACACTGGTTGAGTGTTAAGACAAGGCTGAAGAAAAAGATATGCACATAGACCAGCGGTCCCCAAACTACGGCCCGCGGGCCACATGCGGCCCACTGAGGCCATTTATCCGGCCTGCCAGTGAATGGCAAGAGCACAGGGAAAAGAGAGAGGGAAAGAAAGAAAAGGGAAAGAGAGGGAGGGAAGGAGGAGAGGAATGAATGAATGAATGAATGAAGGAAGGAAGGAAGGAAGGAAGGAAGAAATGAATGGAGGGACAGAGGAAGGAATGACTGTTTTGGGGTGGTGGTAATTTTTAAAAAAATTTCTCTCAACATACATTCAAACAACACAGTGTACCATCTAATTTTCCATTAATAAAATGCAGTATTTTGTTAGTAACTAATATCAATCATCAAAAAAGTTGCAAAAGTTTTTTTTCCTAATTTTGTCATCCAGTTACATTCATTTTCTTTTAATTAAATTCCCTCCTTAATGTTCCTTCAAAAAGTGCAACACCAATTAAATTTCTAACTTATTAACCATTATGCCAAAGTGCTTCCTTCTTTCTTTATACATTTTTCATAAGCCAAGAAAACCTTGTATAGGCAATGAGATGTCAACAAAAGAAAATTAAAAACAAAACATAAACATATACGAATTTCAGACCTTCTCCCCCCTCTAAATAGTACGTTCCCATTTTGTTTTTTACTTTAAAATAAGGTATGTGCAGTGTGCATAGGGATTTGTTCATAGTTTTTTTTTAATAGTCCGGCCCTCCAACAGTCCGAGGGACAGTGAAGTGGCTCCCTGTGTAAAAAGTTTGGGGACCCCTGACATAGACTGTTTAAAAAAAAAGGGGTGAGAGGGATCCAGGCACGTGAGTAGAACAATGTGCTATTGGCAAAATTTGGACAGCATTTTTCCAGGAAACCTCTCTCTGGCTGCCTCTTTCCAGAGAATTGGCAGTGACAAAAAAGCCAGTTGGGGAATTGTGATAGAAGTTTAGGTTGCAGCATCCTCTGACACAACAGGATGTGGCTTTAGAGTGTAACGGGAACACAAACTGCACATAAAGGTATGGTTTGGACACAATGCAGGCCAGTTTTTTCCCCTCTTCTCCTCACTGGATATTGTCTGTTGTTTATATCTTCCTTCTGCTCAGCTTGACAGCAGAGACAAATGGGCATCAGCACATGTTGTGGCTCCTCACACATTTAACTGGGGGAGGGAGATGAAGTCCTCTCTCTGAGGAGTCAGCTGTGCAGTCTGTAGTAAAACAAAAGGCTTTAATCCAAGTCGCCTGATTTTTTTTTTAAGGGATGATCATTAAACGCATGAATCACTTAACAAATGAAGACAAAGGAGCCATAAAATATAATATACAAGAAATCAAATAAGACTCAGAACAAAACCTAGAACAGAGGGGGGGAAAATCACCTAGTCACGGAAAGCTGCAATCGCATAACATAGAAAAGGAAAGCACTCCTAAATCGCAAAAATAGATACATATTTGAATGGATGCCATCTAGCTAATGGGAAGCTTTTAAGAATGGAAAGAGTGGGCTGTAATTGTAAATGGTATATTGATGAAATGACATCCTGGCTCACAAAATGAACAAATTCTGAAATATCAGCATATGTCTGTATTGTCCCATATGGCATTATCTGGAAGTTATTTCATCAAGAAGTAGCTGCAATGAAAACTTGCATTCTAACCATAGTTCCCTCTAAGCTGAGCAGTGAGCAATCGCTCACTTAAAAATCATCATCAACTCAGAGTTTTCCAAACCTGCCCAGAAGCCGAGAGGGAAAGAGTGAGAGGGAAGGAGAGAGAGAGGAAGAGAGGAAGAGAGAGAAACAGATAGAAAAAAGAGAGGAAGGAAAAGAGAAAGAAAAAGAATGGGAGTAAGGAAGAGAGAAAGAAAATCAAAATCTAGTTTGAAACTAGCTCAACTATTTAAGTGGCATTTTGATATTGATAGAGTTGCCCTATTATGAGCTCACTGTTATAAAC
Organism: Erythrolamprus reginae; assembly: GCF_031021105.1. Taxonomy (NCBI): domain Eukaryota; kingdom Metazoa; phylum Chordata; class Lepidosauria; order Squamata; family Dipsadidae; genus Erythrolamprus; species Erythrolamprus reginae. The sequence goes on along the minus strand of NC_091951.1, from coordinate 243,388,453 downwards.
ACACAGTACAGTATTTTATTTTGAAATTCTCTGAGGCAAAACAGGGTGGATTTTTTATTTGTTTGTTTGTTTATTTGTTTATTTATTTATTATTTCTGTGCCGCCCAGTCCCAAAGGGACTGCCGCTCAGACACTATACTTTTCCGCCCCCCCCCCCAAAAAAAATTAGAGGGAACACTGATTCTAACCTAAGGAATTGTCATTTATTTATTAAAGTTATATGCTACCCATTTCACTGTTGCGGCAACTCTAAATTTTGCTGATTCATAATTTATATGCTCCTATCTTTGTATGAGACTTGTATGTATGTATCCATGTATTATATAAACAGAGATGGCAGATCTATAAAGACAATTTTGATCCAACAGAACCTGCTTAGAACCAATCAATCAGAATAGATCTGGAAAGGGACCTTGGAGGCCCTCTAGTCCAACCCCTGCTCAAGCAGGAGACCTTGCACCGTTTCAGACAAGTGTCTATTCAGACTGTTCATAAAAACCTCCAATGATGAAGCACTTACAACTTCTGGTGGCAAGCTGTTCCACTGGTTAATTGTCCTCACTGTTAGGAAGTTTCTCCTCAATTCCAGGTTGCTTCTCTCCTTGATTAGTTTTTATCCATTCTTTCTTGTCCTGCCCTCTGGTGCCTTGGAAACTAAATTGACCCCCCTCTTCTTTGTAGTAGCCTCTCAAATACTGGAATACTGCTATCATATCCTCCTTAGTCCTTCTTTTCTCTAGACTAGCCAACCCAACCCAAATCATGTGACCATTCTTCAATGTTTCAATCTCCAGGCCTTTAATTGTCTTAGTTTCTCTTCTCTACAATTTTTCCAAAGTCTCAACATCTTTTTTGTAATGTGGTAACCAAAACTGAATGCAGTGTCCCAGGTGTGGCCTTACTAAGACTCTATAAATTGGTACTAATACTTCATGTGATTTTGATCTTAGGCCTCTGTTTAATCAATCAAAGATTGTATTAGCTTTTTTGGCTGCTACCACACACTGCTGGCTCATATTTAAGTAATTGTCCACTAGGACTTACTGTTTTTGAGCCAGGTTTCATCTAATCTGTACTTGCACCTTTGGTTTTTCCTGCTTAAGTGTAAAACCTTGCTTTTCTTCATGTTAAATTTCATGTTGTTGGATAGAGTCATTGTTCAAGTCTGTCAAGATCTTTTGGGATACTAAGCTTGTCTTCAGGTGTGTTGGCTATTCCTAAGAGCTTAGCGTTATCTGCAAATTTGATGAGTTCCCCTTCTATTCCCCCATCTAAGTCATTTATGAAGATACTGAGTCTAGGATGGAACCTTATGTTACCCCAGTGCTTACTTCCCTCCGTGTAGGTGTTGTACCATTAAGGATGACTCATTGAATATGCTTTGTCAGCTGGTTACAAATCCATGTGGTGGTGATGCTGTCTATCCCACATTTCTCTAACTTATCAAGAAATACCGTAGGTTGCGGTCTACTGTGTCGAATGCCTTGCTGAGGTTTATTATGTCCACAGCTTTTTGCTAGTCTATTAAGTTAGTCACTTTGTCAAAGAATGAAATAAGGTCGATTTGGCATGATCTGTTTTTAACAAACTCACGCTGGGTTTTAGTTATTAAAAAAAACCCTACTTGGAATACTTTTCTTTATTTCTTGTTCACTTTTTTATTGCTGTTCCCTATTCTTCTTATCTTCAGTGCAAAATCTGTATGGATTTTTTTGTTGAAAACTTAGGTTCTTGGTTCTGCCTGCTTCCCCTTCCTGCATCGTGTGACTTTGATTTTAGTTTCTAGATTCAAGACTGGGACATAGTTGTTGGTCTTTGCTTGTCACTTCATGTTCTGGACCCAGTTGTCACCATTGAAATTATCAGGGCAAAGTATGTAAAATCTATGCTGCTTTCTAATATCTTCAGGACAACCAGGTCAATGTGACCTGCTTTTGGGGGGTTTTCTCAACTAGAATACATTTAATCAGTGGCAGAATCACACTGCTTTTCCTTTGTTTGCTGGCAGCCACTCTTTTCTAGCAGTTGCTATCACTATTAGATATTTTTTGCTCCTTACCTTAAAAAATAAAATAGGCTATTTAACTTACAAAGACCTTCCCAGTTTGCTTGTTTTTCACTTGAAATCCCTGCTAGATACCACTAGCTTTGAAAAAGGATAATTTCACAAAGGAATGAAGGGTAAAGTTGAGGAACCCAGAAGGGAGAAATAAAAAGGTCCCAAATACTCAATGGCCTTTGTGTCGACATTAGGAGGCTTCTGCAAATGCTATATAATCAATTTGCCTTCTAATTCAACTTTTGAGTGTCCTGGGCTATAGAACCCTAAAATAAAAAGCAAGAAAAGGAAAAAAAACAGGAAATGGAACTGCATTTATTAATTTAAATTTAAATTTAAATTTAAATTTAAATTTAAATTTAAATTTAATTTAATTTAATTTAATTTAATTTAATTTAATTTAATTTAATTTAATTTAATTTAATTTAATTTAATTTAATTTAATTTAATTTAATTTAATTTAATTTAATTTAATTTAATTTAATTTAATTTAATTTAATTTAATTTAATTTAATTTAATTTAATTTAATTTAATTTAATTTAATTTAATTTATTAGATTTGTATGCCGCCCCTCTCCGCAGACTCGGGCGGCTCACAACAGTGATAAAAACAGTATACAATGACAAATCTAATATTAAACGTCTATAATAATAAATCTAACATTAAAAGTCTAAAACCCCCATTGTTTAAAAATCATACATACAACATACCATACATAAAACTACATAGGCAAGGGAAGATATCTCAGTTCCCCCATGCCCTGACCACAACAATACCAACCCCCCCCCCCCCAACTTATGACTGACTGCTTAGCAACCATTTCAAGTTACAACAGAGACTCTCCCCCTGGGCTACTTGTGACCTGGATTTAAAATTCTGATGGACAAACGCCCCCCTCCATGCAGTCATGTGACCACACTTGGATATTCAGCAACCAGCCTGCATTTACAGCCATCTGCAGCATCCCACGGTCACACAATTGCAATTTGTGACGTTTTTGGTTTATTTATATGCTCCTGGCAAGAAGCCTGTTGCAGTCAAATCCATGTAACAACCATGGCATTTGCTTAACAACCACCACAAAAAGGTTGTAAAATTGAGTGCGGTCACTTGCTGACACATGACTTACCACTGTAATTCTGGGCTCATTTATGGCTATAAGTTTAGGAGCATTTGGAACATGGTGTAAAAGCGAGATAGTAGGTACAGTGGCCGTGCAAAAGAGGTTATAGTTCGGAGTGAGGAAGGCAGGCAAGCCTATCTTAGGCTACATCCCATGAGGATAGCTCCATTTGATATCAAGACACTTCGGATTTTATTCTGCCAGCATGGAATCTCAAATTGACAGTGGTGTTTTTTGCTGGCGCTTGAAACCAGTCCTGGAGAAATTGAGTTGTAATTTTGTACCCAGTGAAGGACTGCAAAAATGTTTACTACCAGACTATGGGCATGGCTTATTTTGTGGGTGTGACTTGCCGGCCATGTGACCAGGTGGGAGTGGCTTGACAATCATGTGACCAGGGGGTGGCTTAAAGGTCATGTGACTGGCATAAAGGTGCCCAACTTGACGTCACTCACGTCAAGGGTTTGGGTTAGGGTGCCTGGCCCCTCCTCGACTCAAAGAGATACAATTTCCCTATCTATTTACTATTACTAAACATCCAAAATATACTATTTAATTCTATGTATATATGCCATATGTGTACATACATATTATATACAGGCACACAAAAATATATATTATCTACTATATAAACTGTATGTGTATATATACACACATACACACAGCTCTTCTAAAATTATATACCTCATTTACTGCGATAGGAAAAACATACTCAGAGCCCAGAAGGGAAAAAAAGAAAAAAAATTCAATTTTTTTCCTACCGGTTCTGCATACCTGACCAAAATGTTTCTACCGGTTCTGTATACCTAACCGTACCCATAGGAGCCCATCACTGCTGTTACCTAAGGATTGAGTAGGACTAGTTTATAACTAAAGATGGAAGAACTGCTCCATGAATATCCTTAGTCGGCCTTCTCCGGGTCCCTTCAACTAAACAATGTCGGTTGGCGGGCCCCAGGGGAGGAGCCTTCTCTGTGGCGGCCCCGACTCTCTGGAACCAGCTCCCCCCAAGATTAGAACTGCCCCTACCCTCCTTGCCTTTTGTAAACTCCTCAAAACCCACCTTTGTTGTCAGGCATGGGAGAATTGAGATATCTCCCCCGGGCCTATATAATTTATGTATGGTATGTTTGTAGGTATGTCTGCTTAAAAACGGGGTTTTCTTAACTACTTTAAATTTTAAATTATTAGATTTGTTATGAATTGTTTTATTATGTTGTGAGCCGCCCCGAGTCTACGGAAAGGGGCGGCATACAAATCTAATAAATAAATAAATAAATAAATAAATAAATAAATAAATAAATAAATAAATACATACATACATACATACATACATACATACATACATACATACATACATACATACACAAGGATTGAAATGGCCATTCTGCAGCCTGAGCTTTTAGAAAGAGAAAGAAAGAAAAAAACATTGACCCATTTTGGTCATACAAATGGAAACAATTTCTTCTCTCCCACCCTCTTTTTCTGACTTCAGAGATGTTTGTTTACTTTGTTCAATGAGCTGGTTTTATGGAGATCTGATACGAGGCTGCCACCTAGTGGATCCAGCATCGAAAACGTTCACTGATGAGACTGTGACAAAAAACACTGGTTTTTATCTCAGTCCATAAGTGTACAAAGTTCCTGTGATTCGTAAGGGGTCCTGTGAAGACAGACTCCTATTAAATCTACCTTTGAGAAACTGCCAGGACAATAAAAAGTCTTTTTGCATTTGAAGTTGCCTAATGAAGAAGAAAAAAGGCAAAGGTCACGAATACTGCATTTATAAGGCAGTTAAAACCAAAGGATGTGTATTTGCTCTCCCGCCTTTTTGAAACCACGTACCATTTTAGCCCTATAACTGTCACAACAGCTAAGCCTACGCAGAGACTAGTGGTGGAAGTGAAGTCTCTCCAAGATATAGAGATATTCAACTCTCCAGCATACAGAGATTCTTCCTTCTTCTCTCAATACCTCCTGCTTTGTTCCAAACATGACTGTAGAAAATATGACTTTAACAAGAGAGTGGTTAATGCCTGGAACTCACTACCTGACTCCAGTGTTCCCTCTAATTTTTTTTTCGGGGGGTGGGCGGAAAAGTATAGTGTCTGAGCGGCAGAAATAATAAATAAATAAATAAATAAATAAACAAACAAACAAACAAACAAACAAAAATACCCACCCTGTTTTGCCTCAGAGAATTTCAAAATAAAATACTGTACTGTGTGTCTATAACAGTGAGCTCACAATAGGGCAACTCTATCAATATCAAAATGCCACTTAAATAGTTGAGCTAGTTTCAAACTAGATTTTGATTTTCTTTCTCTCTTCCTTACTCCCATTCTTTTTCTTTCTCTTTTCCTTCCTCTCTTTTTTCTATCTGTTTCTCTCTCTTCCTCTCTTCCTCTCTCTCTCCTTCCCTCTCACTCTTTCCCTCTCGGCTTCTGGGCAGGTTTGGAAAACTCTGAGTTAATGATGATTTTTAAGTGAGCGATTGCTCACTGTTCAGCTTAGAGGAACTATGCCTGATTCTGTGATTTTGTCACCAAACCCCCAAAACTTTACCCTTAGATCTCACCCAATTTCTAAGAGGTCAGTAAGGGGTGTGCATAAGTACCCATCTTAATAGATATAAACAATGTTATATTTATGTATATTACCAATATGTACTTGACAAAATAAATAAATAAAATCTCCTGCATGAATGTTTTACTTACTAAGATTCATGAGCCAGTCATCATGGCAGGTTGAGGAACAGTGGAAAGGAAACAAAATTAGCAACTGATCTAACCAATATTCCAAGGTCCACATTTTCCAATAATCGAAGTTCTTAGGAAAAGGCCAGAGGAGAATTAAATTACAAGCAGTTTTAATATCTTCCCAGCCATAAAATGGAATGAAAATTCCTGTTGGGTTTCTTCTCTATCTGGCGAACATATTGGAGGGTGATTCCCCATCATTCCCTGCCTTCATTCCCTGGAACTACATGGCCCAAAGGCTTTTAATAGGCTGGGGGAGGTTTAATAGGCCGCTATGAACCTCTGTTCCAAATTATCAATAAAGATTGGTAGAAATAGAAATTGTATTCTTTTCTCCTTATATAGCAAACTTCCTTATCATAGCTTACAGAAGTTTAAATTCCCTATTCCAGTGATGGCGAACGTATTATCTCAGGGACCGCCTTCTGCTGCACGAATCCCAGCGACCAGTTAGGTCCCACAGAGTGGGCCTTCTCTGGGTCCCGTCAACTAAACAATGTTGTTTGGCGGAACCCAGGGGAAGAGCCTTCTCTGTGGCGGTCCCGGCCCTCTGGAACCAACTCCCCCCCACAGATTAGAATTGAGATTCTTTCCCCCTTAGGCCTTTACAATTTATGCATGGTATGTTTTGTATGTATGTTTGGTTTTATAATAAGGGTTTTTATTTGTTTTACTATTGGATTGTCACATGTTGTTTTATCACTGTTGTTTGCTGCCCCGAGCCCACGGAGAGGGGCGGCATATAAAATAAATAAATCCATCCATCCATCCATCCATCCATCTGCTGGCACACAAGCTGTTGCCTTAGCTCAATTCTAATGTGCATGTGTGTGCTGGCCAGCGGATTTTTGGCTTGCACAGAGGCTCCGGGAGGCTGTTTTTGGCTTCCAGAGAGCCTCTGGGGGGGAGGAAAGGCATTTTTACCCTCCCCTGGCTCCAGGGAAGCCTTTGGAGCCTGGGGAGGGTGAAACGCGAGCCTACTGGGCCCACCAGAAGTTGGGAAACAGGCCATTTCCAGCCTTCAGAGGGCCTCCGGGTGGCAGGGGAAGCTGTTTTTGTCCTCGCCAGACATTGATTTCTGGGTGTGGGCACTCGTGCATGTGTGATAGCACGCATGCATGCTCTTTTCAGCACCTGAAGAAAAAAAGGTTCACCATCACTGCCCTATTCTTTAACAACAAGCTGGATTTTCAAATGGAATGAATGAATGACAATAGCTCTTCTTTTACTCTCTTTTCAGACAAGTTTAACTAAACCTTTTTGCTCTTTTGGTTACTGTAGGCTTTCCTGAAGAGTGACCTCCTTTGGAACCAATACATGGTCGGTTCAAGATTGACCAGGGAACAGGTTGTCCAATTCGTGGCAAAGCACCCTGAGGATGTTGGTCCAGTGAACGGCTCTATTTATACCTGGAGGAATGCATTCAACGAAACCGATCGAACCATTATGAGTATCTCACATTTTATGGAAGTGAGTCTCTATTCTTGATGGAGGACTATTTATTTTATTTTCTGTGTTTGTTAGGGTGATTGAGCCCAAAGTAATAGTGATTTGTAGAAGAGAAAGGAAGGGAAACTGTTTCCAAAAATATGTACAATGGATTTTTGAATTAGGGATTGTGGTGGTAGTTGAGTTTTGTTTTTTTGTTTTTTTGTTGTTTTGTTTTGAGTTTTATTTTTGTTTGTTTGTTTGTTTTGTCAGCCTGGAAGTTATCGGCAATCCTTACTTATCTTGGACCTTGGTCATCTCTGAGCTTGGTTGGTTTTTTAACAGATAATTCATTATGAAACTACGTAACATTATCAATCCGAGCATTGATGGCATTACCTAGTTTGGATAATGAAACGCCTGTGAAGAAACAACCAAGCTCAGAGAGCACCAAGGACCCTTCATTTCAGCCCTGAGCTGTAAGCAATATCTTTTATTGTTCCTCTCTGTCTCTCACAGAGAGATTAAGGCTCCTAAAAAGAGAATAGTAACCCATGAATGCTCTGTCATATCAATTGTTTACGGGATCCAAACCAGATCTCTGTAGTTTTTTGTTTTATTTTGTGTAGGAAAAGTGGTTTATAGTGGCACCTCTACTTAAGAACGCCTCTACTTAAGAACTTTTCTAGATAAGAACCAGGTGTTCAAGACTATTTGCCTCTACTTAAGAACCATTTTCTACTTAAGAACCCGAGCTCAGAAAAATTTCCCAAGAAATTTGAGAGCGGCACGAAGGCCCAGCCAGTTTCCTGCCATTCCCCCTTTAATCCCGGCCATCTCGGGCTTTTCTGGGCTGCCAGAGGAGCCTTTTGGTGGCGCTTTGGCTGTCCAGAGCAAACAGCATTTTCCTTTCCCACCTCAGAGCCGTTTTTTTTTAAAGTCTTAAGGTTTTGAATTTTTTTTTATTCCCCTCACTCCACCTTCTTTCTTCGGCAGCGACTATCCTCCTCCTCCTCCTCTCCCTCCTCCTCCCACCCAAATTCCGAACTTTTATTTCTTTCCTAATGGGTTTGCATGCATTATTTGCTTTTACATTGATTCCTATGGGGAAAATTGCTTCTACTTACAAACTTTGCTTTGATTATCTCTAACCATTGACCATTTTGCCTTAATATTTAGAAACCACAGTCTGAAATGTTTGGAAAATCTCCTACTCTTCAAATTAAGTTGTGAGAAGTCAAATAGGACTTTTGACTAAAATGACCTAAGAACAGGCTCGGTTTTGGAAACATGCTTTTAATGAAGCACCAAAACCTATGATACACATCACAATAAACAAAAACTCATCCTGAATCAAAGTTAAAAAATAACTTCCTAGGTGAAAATCTGACATTTCGGTTTTCCATTTCCCTCCTCCCCCGTCCAAATAAACTTGAGCTTCTAACTTAATTCTTCGTTGCCATTTTAGTGCATCAATTTGAACAAGTTGGAAGCTGTGCCTGATGAAGGGTGGCTGGTCAGCAAATCCATGGAACTTCTGGACCAGAGACGATTCTGGGCTGGTATAATTTTCCCTGAAATTGCTCCCAAGAGTGTGGATTTGCCCCATCATGTCAAGTATAAGATACGGATGGATATCGACAGCGTGGAAAGGAGCAACAAAATCAAGGACAAGTGAGCATCCTTTGAAGCGGCTTTGTTAAGAGTCTGTCCGTAGTCTCAGACTTGAGCCCTTTAATTTAAAATCAGTACAGCAGTATAATTTGTTCTTATCTGTTTTTGCAGATTCTGGGATCCAGGTCCTCGAGCTGATCCTTTTGACGACATGCGCTACATTTGGGGAGGCTTCACCTACTTGCAGGATATAATTGAGCAAGCAATCATCCGGACTTTGACAGGCACTGAGAAGAAAACTGGCGTCTATGTTCAACAGATGCCATATCCGTGTTATGTGGATGACACGTAAGACTTATTAGATGAATACCCTGTTGATATTTTTTATCCCGCCTTAATGTAGAATCAGCTACACTGATAAATTTAAAATCATGCCGTATCTTAGCTGTAGGATATAAAAAACATAGAAACATAGAAGACTGACGGCAGAAAAAGACCTCATGATCCATCTAGTGTGCCCTTATACTATTTTCTATATTTTATCTTAGGATGGATATATGTTTATCCCAGGCATGTTTAAATTCAGTTACTGTGGATTTACCAACCACATCTGCTGGAAGTTTGTTCCAAGGATCTACTACTCTTTCAGTAAAATAATATTTTCTCACGTTGCTTTTGATCTTTCCCCCAACTAACTTCAGATTGTATCCCCTTGTTCTTGTGTTCACTTTCCTATTAAAAACACTTCCCTCGACCTTATTTAACCCTTTAACATATTTAAATGTTTCGATCATGTCCCCCCCTTTTCCTTCTGTTCTCCAGACTATACAGATTGAGTTCATTAAGTCTTTCCTGATACGTTTTATGCTTAAAACCTTCCACCATTCTTGTAGCCCATCTTCGGACCCGTTCAATTTTGTCAATATCTTTTTGTAGGTGAGGTCTCCAGAACTGAACACAGTATTCCAAATGTGATCTCACCAGCACTCTATATAGCGGGATCATAATCTCCCTCTTTCTACTTGTTATACCTCTAGCTATACAGCCAAGCATCCTACTTGCTTTCCCTACTGCCTGACTGCACTGTTCACCCATTTTGAGACTGTCAGAAATCACTACCCTCTTCTGAAGTTTTTGCTAACACAGAACTGCCAGAAGAAGAATGTAAAAAGCCCCTAGTATAGTCCTCCGAGGGGCAAGTGCTGTAAGAAGCCTCCTTCAACCATCTTGAAGGAAGCAGATGCCTTCAAGATGGTGACTAGGATCCTTCCTTGGATAGTTTTTATTCCATAGGTCCAAGAATCTTTTGAAACAATAGCTGGGAATGCAAAAGTTAAGAAGGAACTTTTTATCACATGTAATGGCAATGTCATAAGGCAGGGATAGGCAAAGCTGGCTCTTCTATGATTTGTGAACATCAACTCCCAGAATTCCTGAGCCAATCATGCTAGCTCAGGAATTCTGGGAGGTGAACTCCACATGTCTTGGAAGAGCCAACTTTTCCTACCCCTAAAGAAAAGGTACAGATAAAGAGATGGCTACAAGAAATTATAGGGGAACAAATAGAATTTAAACCCGAACTATTTTTATTAGGAATCAATAATTACAAGGTTAAGAAACTACTCCAGTACATCATTTTACAAATAGTAACCGCAGCAAGAATTGTATATTTTTAATATTGGAAACTTGAAAATGCACCAAGTGATAAAAGGATTATACATAAAATACTGTATGTATAACAGAATGTTCAGAGATGTACAGACTCACTTTGGCAATGAAAGACAAAGAGGAAACAAAATTTTATGGAATAGGTGGTATAAGTGGTTAGAGCAGAGAAATAAAGATGTATAGAAATAAAAAATGTAAATAACTGTATGATACATATGACACAGTACTGTTAAAAATGTTTATTGACATGTATATTGAAAGGAAAAAAATTAAAAGAAAAAAGAAACAATAGCAGTTGCCTCTGAAAATATTCTCCCAAACCTTTGTTTTGCCTGCTGTTCCCTTTCTAGATACTTGCGTGTCTTGAGCCGGTCAATGCCTCTTTTCATGACTTTGGCGTGGATCTACTCAGTAGCGGTGATCATCAAGGGGATTGTATATGAGAAGGAAGCGCGGTTGAAAGAGACAATGAGGATCATGGGCCTCAATAATGGCATCCTCTGGCTTAGCTGGTTCATTAGTAGCTTGTTGCCCATTCTCATGAGTGCAGGGCTTCTGACATTCATCCTTAAGGTAAGACTATGTTTACTTTCTCCTCCTCCTTTCTTGATGCATTAACGTTGTGGTTAAAGATAAGAACGTTAGTTGAATTCACATATTAAGAACTCTTTCCCAAACTTTCACCCTCAGAATACAGTAGGCAACTAGCCAATCTAATTCTCAATTGGCAAAGGACAATTATGGTTCAAGGTTATAGGAATAGCCCAATCTATCTAGAGGGTGCTGGCTTTTCTGACCTAGGCTTCCTGATAAATAATAAAGCACAAAAGGACTCACAAAACCCTTTTTATTTTAACGGCTGTGAATTATGTTCCTTCCCAGCCGTAATAAGTCCCAAATGATGTTAATTAGTCCAATTAGTGTTAATTGGAAGAAAGCTGATATCACCAACCTTTATCTTTCTTGACATGCTGCCAAAGGTCTAATTGACTAGGAGTTTTGCAAGGCCAAACAGAAACACCGAGTCAGAACTGAATTGCTAAGACACAAATTGAATAAAGTTGCTTCCTGCAACATCCATTTGCTCCACTTTTATATCCTATGGAAGGGGCCAATTAGCTCCAAGCCTTACTCCTGAGTAATCCTTTTCCTCCATAACTGTTCCTGCAGCTCTGTGCAGGCGTGCATTGGGAACAGGCACCCCCTGTTCCTCTGCCTTCCTCATGTCAGCCACTGGAGGTTCTGAAGTCAGCACAGACGGCCCAGGCTGGATCACTGCCTCTGGAACTGAGCCTTCTCCAGGCTCCAGGTCTGGCCCATGTTCCTCCCCAGCATCCTTGCTGTCCAACTTTGCTGCCATCTCTGCAGGATGCTGGCGGACCACAACACTGGCCTGGAATTCTGAGGCAGAACATGAATCTATTTCCACGATACCAGTGCCTCTCAACCTTGAGAACCTGAAGAAGTACAGACAGCTGCCAGAGTTCTCCAGTCATTGATAGAAAGGATTAGCCTTGGCTAAAACTTTAGCTGAATTCACATATTTCACACATGGCTAGTCAGAACCAACCAGATCATATTATTATGGCTCAGTGTAGTGTATGGTCCCAGCCTTTGCTCAAACATGCCTCACAAAGCTGATGCCTCCAAAATATTTCTCTGAATTCTTGGAAAATGGCATTGAAAGAGATAGCCAGCAACAGATCGGTGTAGGCATCTAGCTAGCATGTCTGTAGAAGATTAGATTAGATTTATTGGATTTATATGCCGCCCCTCTCCGCAGACTCGGGGCGGCTCACAACAATAGCAAAAAACAGTACATAGTGACAAATCCAATGCCCACCAATCCAATTACAATTTTAAGTTAAGAAATTCATAAAACAATCCCAATATATATAAAAAACAACCACACAATCAATCAAACAGCAAAACAACATGGGCAAGGGAGAGATGTTTTAGTTCCCCCATGCCTGACGGCAGAGGTGGGTTTTAAGGAGTTTACGAAAGGCAAGGAGGGTGGGGGCAATCCTAATCTCAGGAGGGAGCTGGTTCCAGAGGGTCGGAGCCACCACAGAGAAGGCTCTTCCCCTGGGTCCCGCCAGACGACATTGTTTAGTTGACGGGACCCGAAGAATATGGATGGTGGAAGGTCACTCGTCTTCTTACCTAGGGGAAAACTGAACTTGGATGTTGAAATTATACTTAACCAAAGCTCTGCAGCCATTTGTAGCAGTTGTATTTTTTTTTAACGTTAACAGTGTTTGGTGCAACACAAATGCATTTCCTTTTTCTCTTCTTTTTTTACCCAGAAAGGAAACTTGCTGCCGTACAGTGACCCCTCTGTGATTTTCGTCTTCCTGTCTCTCTTTGGTGTAGTAACCATCTCACAGTGCTTCCTCATCAGCACCTTCTTCTCCAGGGCCAACATAGCAGCTGCTTGTGGAGGAATTATCTATTTCACTCTTTATTTGCCTTACGTCTTATGTGAAGCCTGGCAGAACTACATCAGTTTCTCTGTCAGAATATTTGCAGTGAGTATTGGCAGTAAGCAGGCAAACCTTTTTGTTGTGGGTTAAGCCAAATAAATTTCCTAGATTCTGGTATTTTGAAGATGCTTGGAACCACAACTTGGATGGAAAATTTTATCCATGCACTTCTGGAAAGTTGGGAGAGTTGTAATTGAAGAGATTTTTCTGAATACAGTGATACCTTGTCTTACAAACTTAATTGGTTCCGGGATGAGGTTCTTAAGGTGAAAAGTTTGTAAGATGAAACAATGTTTCCCATAGGAATCAATGGAAAAGCAATTAATGCGTGCAAGCCCAAAATTCACCCCTTTTGCCAGCTGAAGCGCCCGTTTTTGTGCTGCTAGGATTCCGCTGAGGTTCCCCTCCATGGGAAACCCCACCTCCAGACTTCTGTGTTTTTGCGATGCTGCAGGGGAATCCCAGCAGGGGAATCCCAGCATCGCAAAAACAAGCGCTTCGCTGGCAACGGAAGTCCGGAGGTGGCGTTTCCCATGGAGGGGAGCCTTAGGGGAATCCCAGCAGCACAAAAACAGGTGCTTCGCTGGCAACGGAAGTCCGGAGGCGGAGCATCCTAGTGGCGGCTGTGGGTTTGTAAGGTGAAAATAGTTTGTAAGAAGAGGCAAAAAAATCTTAAACCCCGGGTTTGTATCTCGAAAATTTGTATGACGAGGCGTTTGTAAGATGAGGTATCACTGTATATTTTAACACTGGTTCCTTAAATCTGCGACTAATGAGTAACAAAATGTAAGTTACATTTCAACTCTTTGTAAAGCTTCCAGATCTACCAAATTACATGGATTACCAATGCACTTTAATCTATTTTGCTGATCTTTGACTGGAAGTGGTAGTCATAATATTTACTGCCCTTTGCATGGAAAAACATTTTTCTATGAAACCTTCCCACCATCCTCAGGAGCAAGGAGACATGATTGGGGCAAAGCTACAAAGAGTTGTGTTTCTGTTCAGTGATTATCACCATTGGGCATATATACTTTCAATCATCCATGGGCAATGATTGAAGTATTGGTCTGCATCAGCCTTTACCTTTGGTCCCTTTTACTTAGTATATGTAACAGTGGCTGGGTTAATCTGACCCATTGGCTTTCCTCACATTAAAAACCGTAAATAGTAAATGTAATAGGAGCACTAATTGGTGGTCTTTCTTCAACAGAGCCTACTTTCTCCTGTTGCCTTTGGATTTGGCTGCGAGTATGTTTCTCTGTTTGAAGAACAAGGGATTGGGTTGCAGTGGGACAGTTTATTTGAGAAGCCTGTGGAACAAGACAACTTCAGCTTGTCCATATCTGTGTTCATGATGGTGCTGGATAGCTTCTTGTATGGCATGATGACTTGGTACATTGAGGCTGTTTTTCCGGGTGAGTAATCTCCTTCTCCTTCTCCTTCTGTTAGTTTCTACAGCCCCATCTTCTTCTCCCAGTAAAGTCATTTGTCCCAGTGAAAGCCACTGTCGTGTGGCGGATGGGGAAAATAGTTGCTCCTCTGAAGGGGAGAAAGCAGAAAAACATTGACAAGAAATAAAAGCATCTCAAGTCTTTCAAGAAGCGTGGGTGGGAGAGTTGATCTAAAGCAGTGATTTTCAACCTTTTTTAAGCCGCGGCACATTTTTTACATTTATAAAATCCTGGGGCACACCACCAACCAAAATGACACAAAATGACACCCGAAGACACTCTCCTCTCTTTATCCATCCCTGTCTCCTCCCAACCCTTGTGTGTGTGTGTGTATGTGTGTGTGTGTGTGTATACATACTTTTGAACCATTTCCAAAAATAGGTGAGGGCTGGGTTTTTCTCTCTCTTATTCTTTGGGTGCTTTTTATCATATGCTTTAAATCAAGAGTCACTTCTCTCTCTCTTTTGTTTCTCTCTCTTTCCTCTCATTCTCTGTCTCAATCATTTTCTCATTTCTCTTTTTTCCTCCCCTTTTTGCTCATTTCTCTCTCTCTCTCCCTTCCTCTCCTTTTCTCTCTCTCCCTTGCTTGCTTTCTCTCTCTTTCTCTCTCTCTTGCCTTCTTTCTCTCTCACTCTTGCTTTCTCTCTCTTTCTCTCTTTGCTTTCTCTCTCACTCTTGCTTTCTCTCTCTTTCTCTCTTTGCTTTCTCTCTCTCTTGCTTTCTTTCTCTTGCTTTCTCTCTCTCTTTCTCACTCTCACTCTCTCAACAAAAAGTTGCGAGACCGGAACCTGAGCTTCCTTCTTCGCGGCACACCTGACCATGTCTCGCGGCACAATAGTGTGCCACGGCACACTGGTTGAAAAACACTGATCTAAAGAACCATGATCAGAAGAGAATTCCCATAATGAGAAGTGCCCGTTCTGCAGTACTGACTTTATAGCATTTCCATTGGAGAAGCAGCAAAAATCCAGACTAATTGGCTTAGTTGCAGAAATGGTTCCAAAGGTCTCAAGAACTGTGGGGAACACCAGACACAAACCATCCCTAGATATGGGAAGTCTGCTTTTCTGTACACAAACCCTTAATTGCATGATTATGTTACTCAGAATTGAATGTTCAAAACTAGATGTTCTAAACAGAGGTGGGTTTCAGCAGGTTCTGACCATCTCTGGAGAACCGGTAGTGGAAATTTTGAGTAGTTCAGAGAACCTGTAAATACCACCTCTGACTGGCCCCACCCTCATGTGTTCTCTGCCTCCTGAGTCTCAGCTGATCAGGAGGAAATGGGGATTTTGCAGTATCCTTCCGCCAGAGTGGGGAGGGAGTGGAGATTTTACAGTATCCTTTCTCTGCAACATCCACCAAGCCATGCCACTTTCACCAAGCCATGCCCACAGAACCGGTAACTTAAAAAACCGGAATCCCACCACTTGTAAGCAGATTTCTCAAATCGTCAGAGAAGTTATTTTAACAGTTAGTTCAGCTCAGAAAATAATTTTTGGAAGATACATGCACACGCCAATATTATATACTGCTTTCTGTGTTGCCTGCTGTATATTTCTAGAAAAAAGTAATTGCACGCATTCAAAGTCTTTCTAAATTGATCTTACTGGAGAGATATAAAGAATCCCACTATCTCATCCAGTCTGCACCTTAATAAATGGAAATAAAATTAAAGTAAATTGAACTATAGGATTGCAAGTAGAAATTCTGGAAGGCAGTCAAAACAAATGTGTGTGTTGGTTAAAAGAATGTATTTGTATACGTATTTACAAATGGAAAGAACCTAGAATTTGTTTCAAGCAGTTTTAGCACTTAGGGTTAAATCATATATGGAGCACTTCCCAAATCAAATGGGTTAATCTGGTTAGAACTTGTAGGTTCTAGTTCTAGAATGTGGTTCAGCCATTTCAAAAGCACCTTTTCGTATCTCAAATGCTGTAAATGATTCTTTTGTTTCATGAAATGTTCTCTGCATTCTGTTTAGGCCAATATGGTATTCCCAGACCTTGGTACTTCCCCTTTATGAAATCCTATTGGTGTGGTGAGGAATCTGGGGAACAGTGGCTCCCTTCTCATGCTGCAGCATCCTCAGAAAGTAAGTGACTCATTTGCGATCTTAGATGCTTGCTAAGGAAGTCATCCTCAACCTCATTAGATCCTGCACAGAGCATATTAGGCAGTAAGTGTTTTCTAGTTCTGATCATTCACATCATCTTAGGCATTGTTCCAAGGGACACTAATGATCTTAAGATTTCTCTTTAATGTTTGGTGCCAAGTTTTTCGAGGTTGATTTTGTTTCCTTTTTCCTCCAGGAAGTATCTTGGAGGAATGCAATTTTTGGTTTGCCAGTCTTTAGGCATACATTAGATATGCCCAATATTCTATGTTCACTCACAGTTCTCGATAGATGTTCTAAATCTGATTCTTGCAGTACCTCTTCATTAGTGATTCAGTTGTAATATGAGACATGGAGGATTTTTCTTAGGAAGAGGGGTCGTTAAGGAGTAACGTTGGGATTTCTTGCAATTCAGAAAGGTTGGATCAGCTGGAACATGGGCTAAAACTGCAAAAACCTGATTGAATTTTAAGCTGCAGTGTTAAAATCAACCAAGGCCTGTTCAGAAACAGCAGCATATCAAACCTGGGTCAGATAATTCTTCCCGGAGTTTTTTCTGTTTTTGATGGAAATATTCTGATATTTCATAGTTCTACTTGGGATAAGTTAGATTGCCAATGGTCGTATTCCCTGGGATTCACACACTGGCTACATCTACATCATGTCTCACTGTGCCCTATGATCTCCATTATTTTTGCTTACCTACATTATTGTTCAAAAATACTGCACACAATACCTATAAATATCTGATAACTTGCTTTCTTGGATTTCCTTTCCCTTTCCATAGTTTGTATGGAGGAAGAGCCAAGCCATCTTCCCCTTGGAGTCTCCATTAAGAACTTGGTGAAAGTTTACCGTGATGGCAAGAAGCTGGCTATAGATGGTCTTACACTGAATTTCTATGAAGGGCAAATTACCTCCTTCTTAGGGCACAATGGAGCAGGAAAAACTACCACAATGTAAGAGGGAAATTTGTTAAAGAAGAAGGAATGACATTTCTTTGATACATAGTTGACTCTGTCATGTTGGAAATTAACTCCTTCTCTATTATGTTTAGGTCCATTTTGACTGGCTTATTCCCTCCAACCTCTGGCACAGCCTTCATCCTGGGTAAAGATATCCGTTCTGAACTCAGCACTATCCGGAAGAACCTGGGTGTTTGTCCTCAACACAATGTCTTGTTTGATGAGTGAGTCACATTACCAATCACAATTCCCTTGTATACCTACTCATTTATTTCCTTGTTATGAAAATGCATAGGGTTAGGATGGGTGATGATGGTGGCAGGGAGAGAGAATGTACATTTGCCTATGTGTCTGGTGGCACAAGGGTGCATGGCTGGTGCACTTGATCCTGACGGGCTCGAGGTTGACTCATCCTTCCATCCTTCCAAGGTGGGTAAAAGGAGGACCCAGATTGTTGGGGGCAATATGCTGGCACTGTAAACCACTCAGAGAGTGCAGTGAAGTTTTCTTTCTTTCTTTCTTTCTTTCTTTCTTTCTTTCTTTCTTTCTTTCTTTCTGTCTGTCTTTCTTTCTGTCTGTCTTTCTTTCTGTCTGTCTGTCTGTCTTTCTTTCTTTCTGTCTATCTGTCTTTCTTTCTTTCTTTCTTTCTGTCTTCCTTCCTTCCTTCTTTCCTTCCTTCCTTCCTTCCTTCATTCATTCATTCGATTTTTTTATGCCGCCCTTCTCCTTAGACTCAGGGCGGCTTACAACATGTTAGCAATAGCACTTTTTAACAGAGCCAGCATATTGTCCCACAATCCGGGTCCTCATTTTACCCACCTCGGAAGGATGGAAGGCTGAGTCAACCTTGAGCCGGTGATGAGATTTGAACCCCTGACCTGCAGATCTAGCAGTCAGCTTTAGTGGCCTGCAGTACTGCACTCTACCCACTGCGCCACCTCCGCTCATTATGGGGTTGTATATACAGTACTATAAGTCCAAGTGCTATTGCTATATGAATAACACCTGTGTTCATGTTGGCTAGCTAGTCCACCAAGTTCATGTTCTGTAGGACAGTGATTTTCAACCTTTTTTGAGCCGCGGCACATTTTTTACATTTACGAAACCCTGGGGCACATTGAGCCGGGGCGGGGGGGGGGCGGGGTTAAAAAAAGTTTGGACAAAAAAATTCTCGCTCTCTCTTCTTCCCCTTCGCTCTATTTCTTTCTCCCTCCCTCTTTCTCTCCCTTTCTTCCTCTCTCTCTCCATCCCTTTCTTTCTCTTCCTTCCTCTCTTTTTTGCTCTCTTTCTCTCTCCCTCCCTACGTCCCTCTATGTCTTTCTTTCTCTTTCTCTTTCCTTCCTTCCCTCCCTCTCTTTCTCTCTCTCTCTTGCTTTCTTTCTCTCTCTTTCTCTCTCTCTTGCTTTCTTTCTCTCTTGCTTTCTCTCTCTCTTGCTTTCTTTCACTCTTGCTTTCTCTCTCTCTTGCTTTCTTTCTCTCTTGCTTTCTTTCTCTCTTGTTCTCTTTCTCTCTCTCTTGCTCTTTCTCTCTCTTGCTTTCTTTCTCTCTTGTTCTCTTTCTCTCTCTTGCTCTTTCTCTCTCTTGCTTTCTTTCTCTCTCTCTCTTGCTTTCTTTCTCTCTTGCTTTCTCTCTCTCTTGCTTTCTTTAACTCTTGCTTTCTCTCTCTCTTGCTTTCTTTCTCTCTGAGCTTCACGGCACACCTGACCATGTCTCGCGGCACACTAGTGTACCACGGCACACTGGTTGAAAAACACTGCTGTAGGATATATTGCTTTGCTTCAAAAACGTTTCCTCAAATTCTTGAGGTGCTTCAGAAGAAACACTAAATAGACAAAACATACCAGAATCACATGTTTCCCCAAACAGAACAGTTGCATACTATGTTGTGATGCAGTAAATAAAGGCTTTCTAATGCATGTTTAGATTATTTTTATTGACACTTCCTGGAGCTGGTTTCCAGACACTAAATCATGGGTAATTTCATCTGTAGTATGTTTATTGTTTTCTGTAAATACCAGTGCTTTGAACTTTTGGAAGCAACCAGAAGATAAAGGGCAAGGTTAAGCAGTGGCTTTAACCCCTGGTTTATTTTGAAAGGAACAAACCTCCAACCATGATTCATGCTGTGTATTACACAATTATCTAATATCACCTGTCCATGGATGAGTAGATGTATCTGTTTGTAGGGAATATTAGCAGGCCAGATTAATGTGTTGATAAGCCACAATTTGGCCTTTTTTTGTTGTTGTGTCAGACCCATTTGTTCCCTATAAATAGATTTACTGCCTACAGAAGCATGGTAAGTGAAGGGGAGGAATAATGATTATTTTTTCCCCCTTGGCAAAGAGAGTTTTGTGCAAGAACTCATTTACAAAATAGAGCCCTTTTGTTTTCATTTGCTGACTGTGTAACTAAATGAGATTGTTGGCAACTTTTTTCAGATGGTCTGACTCCCTCAGATGCTCAGATGTTTTGAGCGTTCACCCCAAGTAATAGAGTTTCCTTAAAATGCCTTTTTCTCCTGTAACCAGGGGTGGGCTGCTGTCTGGATGGGGTGGAATACAGTGGGGTAGCGAAAATGGAGCTCCACCCCAGGGCACCCAATTTGCACTGAAAGATGTTGAAAGAAAATGCAGGGCGTCCTGCATAAGCCACGCCCACAGTGTGGTAGTAAAAATTTTGGTACCCTTCACTGCCTGTAACCTTTCAGTCATGATGCTTATACATATTTGGATTGTGCTTAAAACCTTGTACAAGCGAGAGGAAAGCAGGGGAAGATACTAGATTTTATTTTTTATTGGTCAAGTGTGATTGGACACACAAGGAATTTGTCTTGGTGAACAGGATCTCACTGTACCTAAAAGAAAAGATACCTTCATCAAGAATCATGATAGTCTAGGTACAAATGATAGTCTAGGTACAAATAAGGAACCAAATCATATTAGGAACCGGTCAATATAAATCATAAGGATACTGTTCTGTCGGGCTCTGTGGTAGACTCCTCCCAAAAATTCACAGGTACAAATTTCAGACACACACACGTTTGAAAATTCAAAACAATGTTCTTTATAATGAAAATTCACTTAAACTAAGCCCTCTTTTGGTATAGCAAAGAGCACTCATCTCCAAACAAACTGGTAATTTGTACAAGTCCCTTATCAGTTCTGTGATTCTTAGCTTGCAGCTGTGAGGCAATTCACAGTCCTTCTTCTTTCACAAAGTGAAAGAAGGTTTAGTTTCAAAGCGGGGGGAAAAATCAGCACACAAAAGGTCAAAGTCAGTAAAGCAGTCACGAAATACAAGGATCAGATAATCCTCCACAATGGCCAAACCCACAGGCTGTTATTTATAGCAGCCTCACTAATTACCACAGCCCCACCCAACCACAGGTGGCCTCATTTTCTTTGATAATAATCTCTCAGTTGTTCTTGCCTATGGGTGGCTGTATCATTAACTCTTGTTCTGAATCCAAGGAGGAGCTAGATAATTGATCTCCTTCTGAGCTGTCTGCCACACTCTCCTCCTCCCTGTCACTCATGTCTTCTTGGTCAGAGGAGCCTACATCAGCAGATTCCACCGGGGACAAAACAGGCCTGCAACGTGTGGATGTCTCCCCCACATCCACAGTCCTTGGGGCAGGAGCTGGGCCAGAACTAACCACAACAGATACAAACAACAAAGTTACAGTCATGTACAAACATACCATGTCAACTATGACTGGGTATCAAAACTATAAATGTGAAAATGACCTATGCTAGGCATAGCCTCAATTTAAAAAAAACCAAACCACACAAACACATATTCAGTTTTGTTTCTCACCCGTTTCTTCCTTTTGCCTAGGCTGACAGTGGAAGAACACATTTGGTTTTATGCACGCCTGAAGGGGCTGCCAAAAAAATTGGTGGAAAAGGAAATGGAACAGATGGCTACAGATGTTGGCTTACCTCACAAACTCAAATCTAAGACAAGCCAACTCTCTGGTAAATTGCTATTACTCAATTATTTTATCTTGTCTACATGCCTGTAGAATATTTGTTTGTTTTATTTATTTATTTATTTATTTATTTATTTATTTATTTATTTATTTATTTATTTATTTATTTATTTATTTATTTATTTATTTATTTGATTGTTTGTTTGTTTGCCGCCCCTCTCCGCAGACTCGGGGTGGCTAACAACAGTAAAAAAGACAATATAAACAAATCTAATATTAAAAGTAATTTTAAAAACCCCAATTTAAGAAAAACCAATCATACATACAGATATACCATGCATAAATTTTATAAGCCTAGGGGGAAGGGAATATCTCAATTCCCCTATGTCTGATGACAGAGGTGGGTTTTGAGGAGCTTACAAAAGGCAAGGAGGGTGGGGGCAACTCTGATATCTGGTGGGAGTTGGTTCCAGAGGATCGGGGCCACCAGAGAGAAGGCTCTTCCCCTGGACCCCGCCAAACGACATTGTTTAGTCGACGGGACCCGGGAAAGGCCAACTCTGTGGGACCTAACTGGTCGCTGGGATTATAAGATGTTGAAGACTCTCTCGGCTGATGAATCATTGCTTCTCTTTTGTAAGCTACAAGGGGACTTTCTAAACTCTTGAGAGATGTTGTACATATTTGTACACAACATTTATTGTTGGTGGTAGATAGAGAAGGAAACGGGAAGAAAATAAGTGTGAAAGGTGGTGTCCGTTGAGCAGCAAAAATGAAGATTCTTCCTGAATGGTCAGAAAAATTTGGAGAAGAAAATTATTCTTCTCCTCTATATCTTGTGATTTACAGGATCTTCCTTGATGAATTTAGTGAATAAAAGGAGTAGAAAAGCAAGCTCTCATTTCAAGATGGCCCATTCATATTTGAGAAATAATTTCTATAGAATGTCAAGGAAAATCCAATGGTGTCAGTCTGGAAGTATATTTCTTTCCATTTGTCTCCTAAAGACATGGATGTGTCCTTCCTCAAATTAATGATTGATGTAGCTCATTTGAAGGATACTTAATTGGGAAAGACTATTTCAGTCATAACATGCCTGCCCACTTGCTTACCCATTGAGATATATTCACAAAAGTGCATGATGGTTAGTTCTTCATATTTATTTGTCAGTCAAATCTACATGGCCATCCATCTCATGAAAAGCTGTGTACAACAATCAGACGAAACCATGTGCATATAAAATAATTATTGTAAGAATATAAAAGCATTAAACAATAAAATATCCCCAGAAAGCCTAAATCTGTCCAAACTTGTCTCCTAGGTGGCATGCAGAGAAAGCTTTCAATAGCTCTGGCCTTTGTAGGTGGTTCTAAAGTTGTCATACTTGATGAGCCAACAGCTGGAGTGGATCCATATTCCCGAAGAGGAATCTGGGAGTTGCTCTTGAAATATCGACAAGGTATTATTTTATCTTATGGTTCAATGAAACTTTGCATGCTGGTATTGGGTGGTGATTGTCGGAAGCAACAATTTTACATAGAAAGGAGCAGAGGCTTAGTGTCAGAGCATATACCTTACATGCATAAGTTTCGTACTTCAATTTCTATTAACCTCCATTTTCAGCTAGGAAAGAATCCTATCTGAAACCCCAGAGAGCAATTGCTACCTAACATATACACTATTAGACTTGATCCGGTGGTGGGATTCAGCCTGTTCACACCACTTTGGGAAGTGGTTGCTCAGAGAACTGGTTGTTAAATTATTCAAATCCCATCACTGGCTTGCTCAGACAATGAACTGATTCTATACAATGTAATTCTATGCAGTGTATTTTTTCGTTTGCTTTCTTTCTGTGCAAGAATGAAACACCTAATTACACACAATAAGATCACTATTTTCATTCGATATCCCACTTAATGTAACTGTAGTTGAACTCTCAAAGTACATTTGCCAAAGATTTCTGTGCAGAATAACAATAGCACATATATACCGCTATATAGTGCTTTATAGCCCTCTCTAAGGGTTTACAGAGTCAGCCTATTGCCCCCTACAATTTGGGTCCTCCTTTTACCTACTTCAGAAGGATGGAAGGCTGAGTCAACCTTGAACTTGATGAGAGTTGAACTGCCAAATTGCATGCAGCTGGCAGTCAGGAGAAGTAGCCTGCAATGCTGCACTCTAACCACTATACCAACCAGGCTCAGAAGAAAATTGGACAGACCTAAAATGGCCTAAATTAAGTCTAAGCTGCCCCTCCAAGATCTTCCAGATGAAGCCTTTTTAGTCTTGCTAACATTTTGGTGAGAGCAATTGATCACTATTGCTTTCCTGATGTTTCAAGTTAAGGTGTCTCCTAGCCCAGGGGTAGGCAAAGTTGGCTCTTCTATGACATATGGACTTCAACTCCCAGAATTCCTGAGCTAGCATGACTGCCTCAGGAATTCTGGGAGTTGAAGTCCACAAGTCATAGAAGAGCCAACTTTGCCTACCCCGTCCTAGCCCAACAATCTAAGATTTGAAAGTGAAAGTGCTACGTATGGACTTCAACTCCCAGAATTCCTGAACTAGCATGACTGGCTCAGGAATTCTGGGAGTTGAAGTCCACAAGTCATAGAAGAGCCAACTTTGCCTACCCCGTCCTAGCCCAACAATCTAAGATTTGAAAGTGAAAGTGCTACATGTGTTCTTTTCCACTGATCTCAGGAAGTGCTGTTTGAATAAGCTGTGGTCCTCCAGTTGCACCTTCAATTATTTGTAAAGTTGTGCATAGGAGGAACTGGATGCTACTGACAACATTTCTATGCTTCAATTAATGGGCATTAATAATATTATCAGATTTCAGCCAACTAGAATGGAAGATCTTGATCTATATCTTCTTGCTATGGCTTTTGTAACAACATCTGCAAGGCTCTTTGGATAAACATGCGACTACCATAGTTGTGTGGGAAACTTAATTTGTTCCTATTTTCCTTGGGTTCATTTGCTGTCTCCAAGCTGTTTTTTGCCCACATAAGGAAAACAGAAATTACATAATCATTAAGTG
The DNA here is from genome assembly GCF_031021105.1 of Erythrolamprus reginae. Lineage (NCBI taxonomy): Eukaryota > Metazoa > Chordata > Lepidosauria > Squamata > Dipsadidae > Erythrolamprus > Erythrolamprus reginae. The sequence goes on along the minus strand of NC_091951.1, from coordinate 243,363,800 downwards.
TGTGTTCCTTTTGAATTGTAGGTCGCACTATCATCCTCTCCACCCACCACATGGATGAGGCAGACATCCTTGGAGACCGAATTGCCATCATATCTAATGGCAAACTTTGTTGCGTTGGCTCTCCGTTATTCCTGAAGAACCAGCTGGGCACAGGGTACTACCTGACCTTAGTGAAGAAGGATGTGGATTCCTCACTTGGCTCCTGTAGAAACAGCAGCAGCACAATATCGTACCTGAAAAAGGTAGTAGCTGTTGTCAGTACGGGCTAAAACAATCAAAATAGACGGGGCTTCTGAAGTATGATAACTTCTTTCTTGGGGGTCTGTAAATATACAAAATATTCAGGAACACAATGGGACTGTCTAAAGCAGGGATGTCAAAACTCGGTTTCATTGAGGGACACATCAGGGTTGTGTTTGACATTGGGGGAGGGCCAGATGGGCATGGTCAGGATCAGGTGGAAGGTCTTAAGCGTAAAACATATCAAGAAAGACTTAATGAACTCAATCTGTATAGTCTGGAGGACAGAAGGAAAAGGGGGGACATGATCGAAACGTTTAAATATATTAAAGGGTTAAATAAGGTTCAGGAGGGAAGTGTTTTTAATAGGAAAGTGAACACAAGAACAAGGGGACACAATCTGAAGTTAGTTAGTCAAACGCAAATATTATTATTTCACTGAAAGAGTAATAGATCCTTGGAACAAACTTCCAGCAGACGTGGTTGGTAAATCCACAGTAACTGAATTTAAACATGCCTGGGATAAACATATATCCATCCTAAGATAAAATACAGGAAATAGTATAAGGGCAGACTAGATGGACCATGAGGTCTTTTTCTGCCGTCAGTCTTCTATGTTTCTATGTTTCTATCAGTATTGTGTTGCTATCGGTATGGCTAAGGACGCCCCACTAGTAATGAAAATTTTGCATGCAGCTTCAGGTGACTGGCATGTGCATGCATGTGCCCCAGTGACATCTTGCTTCTGCTCATGCACAGGAAGCAAAATCCTGCAAGGGAATGCGTGCGTGCATGAAATGGTGATTATTATTTTTTTGCTTCTGCACATGCGCAGAAGCAAAGAAATAATCGAAATCTTTCTCTCGCACGCGTCCCCTCGCAAGATTTTTTGCTTCCTGCGCAGGCGCAGAAGCAAGATCTTACTAGTGGGTGTGTGCCTGCCAATCCTCTGGAGTGGCATGTGCAGCACACCAGTAGCGGTGGGAGCAGCAACCGCCACCTGATCAGGAGGGGTGTGGCCAGCTTGATGTCACTCATGTCAGGGGCACCTGTGGTGGCCCAAGTGCTCTGCCAGTGAAAAGAGAGCTCAGGAAGGCTGTGTGTGACCCTCCCAAGCTCTGTATTCACTGGCAAAGGCACCGCGGGCCGGTCCTTCACTGTTTCCAGGGCGGTTCTGCAGGCCAGACGTAAGCACCCCATGGGCCGGATCTGGCCTTCAGGACTTGAGTTTGACACACCTGGCCTAAAGACATAGCAATAAAGATAAAGAGGAGCGTGATTACTATAAGATTTGGGGAAAGTTTTATGAATGGTTGGAAACTAAAAATAATTGAGATGTATTTTCTTTTACTTACTTTTAAAGAAATACATGATGATTTAATTTTAATCTATTAAAGACCCAGATGACGAAATAAGGGCTGGTGGCAGCATTGGATAAGGAGTTAACACAGAGATGAAAGGATTAAATTAGAAACTGAGTTAAGATGTTAAGATGTTAATGTTTTATTATAAATAGAAAAAGGGAATATAAGGGACTGGATTTTATAATATTGTTATTTGTAGATGAAATATATCTCATGTGTGGTTAATTTTAATAAACTTAGCAAAGAAGAGGATAAAAAGTACACATTGAAAGTATAATTAGCGCTTTTCTCTCTCTCCGAATGTTTAATATATCTAAGAAATATTATTAATTATTATTTTAAGCATTGATTCTGTGTTTTTTATTGCTCATGTTGTTTTGTTGTATGTTGAAAGAAAAATAAAGAAAAATTTTATACCACCCCCTCCCCAAAAAAGACATAGCGATATTTCGATTTCTGGTTGATTTGATTTCAATGCCTGCCTTGGTTGCTCTTGTGTCAGCATTGGCAGTGTTGTTTAAAATGTACTTCCTGTTGATCTACTTGGGCTAAAAGATCTTTCCATTACGTTTTCTTCTGTCACTAGGATGACAGTGTTTCGCAGAGCAGTTCCGATGCAGGTCTCGGGAGCGATCATGAAAGTGACACCCCAACAATAGGTAATGTTGTTTCTTGCATACTGAACATCTGCACTTTGTTTGGCTAGATGGGGAGTTCTTAAGCCCCAGTGTGATATAAAAATTTTTTTTAATGTTTTTAATTGAAAATTTTAAAAGATTTACAAAGAAAGCAAACATGTATGCCGCCCCGAGTCTTCGGAGAGGGGCGGCATACAAATCCAAATAATAAATAAATAAATAAAATATTTACAAACAGCCATAATAAAGGAAAAAAAGAACCACAACAACAAACAAAATATATAAAAAAAACAAAACACATGAATAATATTAAAGATAAACTTACATAACAAAAAAATTATTTATGTTTTTTATTGAAAATTTTAAAAGATTTACAAAGAAAGCAAACATATTTACAAACAGCCATAAAAAAGGAGGGGGGAAAGAACCACCACCACCACAACAAAGAAAATATATTAAAAAAGCACATATGAATAATATTAAAGATAAACTTACATAACGAAAAGGAGGCAGGATGTCGCTCCTTTTCATTCACTTATATTTTTAGCAAATACAGTCGGTATCCAAACTGATTATTTCGGTTATTAATTTTTCTCTATAAATCAGTAATTATTACTACCGCCTTATATTAATCATATGTACAATATTTCAAGTCATACAGACCATCCATTTAAATATTAACCTTTAAATAGTGTGATAAAATTTTGATACTAATTTTCTTGGCATTTTTGGTTTTTTTACTAAATAATCCAAAGTCTGCAACATTGATAGATTATTAGTCTAAGCAAGGTGGGTTAATAAATTAGTCTTTGCTTCTGGGAGTTGCCTTTTGTTGCTGGTCTAATGTGGTGGGATTTTTCTCTCCTTCCACATCCCATAACACCTGCTCTTTTAAAGAGAGACTCATCCCTCAGGCTAGATCTGGGAAGAGCATAGGTAGCATCCCCTATCTTCATGGCCCAAGGGGACTTTCTCTGTTACTTGGGAATCTTTCCATGGGCACATGAAGTCCTTCTATTCATGGCAATCAAAGTCTGTGTCTATTCGGTTATTGTGCAATGCATAAGAAGTCGTTATCTCATATTGCTTCAACTCCCCGAGATAAGCACTTTGATCGTTAGCAATATCTGATACGAAAAGATTATATTTAGTTGGTACAGCATAAGGCAACAGCGGCGACCGCAGAATCTGATGGACCTTTTACATTCTTCTAGATGTATCTGCAATTTCTAATCTGATAATGAAGCACGTCCAAGAAGCAAGGCTGGTGGAGGACATTGGCCACGAGTTAAGTTACGTCTTGCCCTATGAAGCTGCCCGAGAAGGAGCTTTTGTGGAGCTGTTTCATGAGATTGACGACCGCCTCTCTGACCTGGGTATTTCCAGCTATGGCATTTCTGAGACTACCTTGGAAGAGGTAGGTAGATGACAGCAGCCATTCTGAAATCATTATCCATGGCTTGGTTTTCTCCCAGCAAGCTGCAGCTGAGATGCATTTATTTATTAATTGCTTATTTTTGTTATTACATTCCTGTACTGCCAAACTCACCCAAGGGTCTCTGGGTGGATTAGAACAGAGATGGCAAATCTTTTTTGGTCCGCATGCCAAAAAGGTGTGCGTGTGTATGCCAGTACGTGCGCACATGCCCACACCCATTCCCTCCCCTGTGCTGCCTCCTGTGCATGCGCACATTCTCTCCCATCCCCGCGCATGCACACAGGTCTCACTGAAGCTTGGGACGGTGAAAAAATGGCCAAGTGGGCAAACCAGAAGTTCAGACAAATGGACTTCCGATTTGCCCATTGTGCTGTTTTTTTGCACTCTGGAGGCTTCAGGGAAGCTTCCCGAAGCCCCAGATTGTGAAAAATAGCACAATTGAGAGGACGGGCGCCCTTAGCTCCATGCCGACATTTGTGTCGGTGCCGGATTAGCACAGCACCAACTTTCTGGTTGGCTGGACCATCCAGCATCCTCCGCATGGCCTCTCGTGGCCGGAAGGGAAGTGGGGGGACCGAGCATCACTGTCCAGGCAAGGAGTTACACCCATTTAGTTGCCCAAGTATGTTATACAGTAATCCCTCGCTACCTCGCGGTTCATCTTTCACGGATTTGCTACTTCATGGGTTTTCAAAGGGGGCTTAAATCCATTAAATCCATTTAAAATTTTAAATCCATTAAAAATTCATAAAATTCTTCTACAGTACTACAGTACTTATTAAAGAAACTGGTAGGATATCACATGTAGCAGTTCCAGCTGAGAAACATTATTCTCATAAAATTAGCGACAGTGTTGCAAAACTGTGTTTTGGTTTTTAGGGAAGTTGGAAGAGTAATAGAAATAAATACCGGTAGCAATAGTAATTAAGACAAACCTAAGAATTTCACGTTCTTCGTGATCTAATTCTCCGATGCTATGAACTGCGGTTGGGGAAGCGACTCCCCCCGGAGATTCGCACTGCCCCCACTCTCCTGGTCTTCCGGAAGGCCTTGATAACTCACTTGTGCTAGCAGGCCTAGGGCCATTGAGTTTAACATTTTGCTTTGACCATTAATTTGAAGTTGATTGGGGTATGAATGAGTGTGAGTGTATCATTTTTAAATGGGTTCTTTTAGATTATTAATTGGGTTTTAAAATTATTTAACATTGGACTTTGAATTTGTTTTTGTATTCTGTATTTTTATATGCTGCAAGCCGCCCCGAGTCCTTGGAGAGGGGCGGCATATAAGTCCAATCAAATTAATAAATAAACATTGAGATGTCTGGTGAGCTGCACGTAAGGGTAGGAACTTAATCCCCACAGATGATACTGTGAGCTGTGTTATGAGCAGTTCTCTCCAGTTCTGCCTCTGGATTGTACTTATCAGGGCATCCATGCATGGCGGTAGAGGCCTAATCAGAATTGTCATCTGTGAGGAAACTAATCTTTCCTCCCAGCTTTCTTTGGAAAAAGAACTGCCCTCCCCTAGCGTCTCTGCAAGAATCTTTGGGGGGGGGGGCTGATGGATTAAATCAGGAACACTTTTTTCTAAGAATTATGTGGCCTCTACTTGGGGGTAGTTCACCTTGGCTTTTTATTTTTTGTTTCCAAACATAATTTCCTCTCTTCCTCCCACAGAGCTTGAATTCTCTTCCACGAGATCCATATTTTGGGGTATTTTCTTAACTTGTGCTTAACCACACCACAAAATTTCCCTTGCATCCCTCTTGCTATGCTGTGTCACCCTGACCTTACCTCAAACCCTTTCTCCATTCATGAGTGAAACAAGTTAAGGCAGCTTTAGCCCCAAGTGTTTTTGTAGCTTTCTCCAGTTTATTTCATCGGAATGCAAAGACTGCTTCAAAGTGTGTAAACTTGTTAGGATTGTAATTTTAGTGGACGGCTAGAAGCAGGATAGAGTTGGACTACTAACTGTAGGGGAAAGAATACCAACTCAGTGTAGAGAGAGAGACCCATAATAAGAAAGACCAGGGAAAATATTTCTTAAGACATCTGTGTTGCTACGCTTTTACTCCTACCACTTTTTGGTAAGAAAAAAATATTTTTAAAACGTTCTAAAATAGGCCACAATAATTATCAGCTTTTATTTAAGACAGAAATTTAAAAGAGTATCATCAGAAAAAAAGAGTTTGTGGAAACAAAAGAGCATTAATCACGCTTAAGAATAAAGCCTTGATTCCTGGCTGAAGTATTAATATGGGAGGCATTTCATCATACCAACTTGATTTGATCAAGTTGGAACGTGCTTGCTTCAGCTGGTATTATTATTTATTATTATTGGTGTTAATTATTTAATATAATTAGATTTATATCGTAACTTTATTTTGTGCAGAATCAAGTTGGCGCAAAATAGTATTTCTCAACCTTGGCAGCTTTAAGACTTCAACTGAGGAATTCTGGGAATTGAACTCCTTAGGTGTTAAAATAGCCCAGGTTGGCAAACACTGCTGTAAATAATACTCCCATCTCCAATTTCTCCCAAAACAACAACCTTGTGAAGTGGATTAGTTTGAAAAGGAGTGACTAGCCCACAATTATCCTGCTGGCTTTCATACTTAAAGTGAGATTAGAATTTATAGTCTGCTGTTTGCTAGTCCAGTACCTTCACCAGTACACCAAACTGGAACTTTGAGATGACTCATGCAGTTTATGTATCTTGTAGAGCCGTGATGGTGAACCTATGGCACACCTGTCACAAGTGACACATGGAGCCATATCAGAATGTCAGCTTCTTTCTTGGGGTTGTCCTATGTCAGCTTCAGTGTACATGCACATGCTACCCAGGTGATTTTCGGTCTTGGGGAAGCTTCCTGAAGCCCCAGACTGTAAAAAAACACCCATTGGACAAACTGAAGTTTGGAAACGGACTTCCGGTTTGCCCGTTGTGGTGTTTTTTGCACTCCGGGGCTTCAGGAAGCTTCCCTGAAGGCTCTGGAGTGTGAAAAACATCACAACAAGCACACCATCTGTTTTTCAAAACTTCTGGTTTTTGCTGTTTGGCCATTTGGCACAAGGGGCGAGGGAATGGGTGTGGATACGTGCACCCAAGCTAATACACCCCCTTTTGGCATGCGAACCAAAAAGGTTTCACTATCAATGCTGCAGAGCATTGAAGATAGATCATGCAATGCAACTTAGCACAAAGCACCATACATTCAAGGCATCACTTTTGTCTTTCAGATTTTTCTCAAGGTGGCAGATGATAAAGGAGTGGATACAGAGATTTCAGGTAAACACAATGGTGAAATCTACTTACCTTCCCTAAGGGTTTGGAAACACATGTGCATTTTTTCACCCTCTCTCTGTGCATGCGTAAAAAGCTTTGCGTTTATACAGAGGGTTAGAAACATGAAAATGGGGACGTCCAGGGGGGTGGAGCCTCATGCTGCAGCCTCTACTGATTCTCCAAACCATTGGCAGCCACCATTACCGGTACGCCTGGACCAGGCCAAACTGGTAGCATTTCACTCCTGGGCAAACAGCAATAATTGTGCAACACTGGAAAACTTTAGGTAATATAACAATTGAGTTGTGGATTAGTAAAGCTTGTTCAATTGCCACATTACAAAAAAAGTTGATTAAATTTTAAAAGAGAAAGCGCGATTTTATTACTCAGTTGGATTTTAAAATTTATCCAAATAACAATAATTATAAATCTGGTATATTCTCTACATACAATAACATTTCAGATGTATAATACCTAATTTTATTTTGATGATAGATTTAAAAAATATTTTCTATATTCCCTTTTTTTTTAAAAAAATGTATCTTGGAATTATGTCAATGCAGCTGCATGACATTGTAAAAGGAAAAAGTAAACTACCGTACTTCTCCTTAAAAAAAAAAATTATAACAATAAACAATATTATTATTATAACATGCTGCCCTAAAATCTATTGTACATTAAATGCTTCTTTCATGTAGCTTAATATCTAGCCATTGTATTTGAAACCTATGGAGTGAAAAGGTTTATGCTGGCAATGGAGATTCCCAGGAAAATCTGTTAGTAATAAGGGGATACATAATGTCACTTGGATTGACATATCTGTCAGCATCTTTCAAATATTACAGCTTCCATACAAAAATAGTTTGACGTGTGCTAAAAGCTGGTACCATTTGAGAGTCTGCTGAGAAGATTCACAAACCCTAGAATAGAGCTGTCAAACTTACGCCCTGCAGACCGTATGCATTAAAAGCTGGTCACGCCTGGTTTAGCAGAGAAAAAGTCACGATATGTCACGTGACGATGTAAGTGTGATGCCCTAGAATCAAATTCTAACCACAGCAAGAATCTTATATGCCCAGATCTGGAAACAGAAGCAAACACCTACCATATTAAACATTCTAATTAAAGTCATGGAATAGGCAGAAATGGCTAAATTAACTATGGAAGTACAAAATAGACAAGATACAGTATTTTACCAAGTCTGGGGCAAATGGTATGACTGGCTGAAAAAAAGGAAAATCCTTCATTTAATAGAAAACGATAGTAATCCAACAAAATACATACATATACCCGTGAAAATCTACGAAAACAAATATATATGTGTGTGTGTGTGTGTGTGTGTGTGTGTGTGTGTGTGTGTGTGTGAAATGTTTTTTTTTATATAAAATGTTTTTAGCTGAAATTTTAAAATTAAGGGAGACTTGGATGGTACCATTTCGGCCTTGTTCTGGCCTCATCAGCTAGCCACACCCTTACTGGGATTCCATCTGGCAGCTTCTGCCTTGTAAGGCAGAGAATTAACAGCTGAGCCACCAGACCTGATCCCTCAGCTCTGTTCCAGGGAGGGGCTATATGTTTTTTTAATGTCGGATCACCCTGGTATATTGAAGGAACGTCACAGCTCCTTTTTGCCTCTAGGCCCAACCCAGGACCATTTCAAGGCAGTTAATTTATTCATAGCTGACAACTATATTCTGTATGTATCAAATATATATATAAATAACCCCGGGAAAATTTTTAAAACTACAGTCCTAATCTAACTAATAGAAATTTACAATTACTCTTTAAAAAAAAGGGAACAACACTCCAACGATAAATATGAACTTTACGTCGTAAGGATACGATACACCAGCGGTTTGCTGGTCCTATTCTTATCTTTTCTCCATATGCCCTTGCCGTTTCTTCTCTTACCTAGCTGTTTTATTCCTTTTCCTTCTTCATTTCTTGCTTTTTGCTCTTCTCTCTTCTCTTTTTTCTTCTACCCCTCTTTTTCCTTTTTCCCTGCTCTAACTTTTCATCTCCCTTTTCCTCTCCTATGTAAATATGTATACTATTTTAGAATTGCATACTTTAAAACTGCATGAATCTGTACCAATGTCTAAATAGACCTTTTGTTTTTTGTATTCCCTTCCCCCATTTATTTGTAATAAAGATTATATTTTTAAAAAAGAAGAAATAAAATCATTCAGCGAATGTCAATGAGATTGGCTTTTGGATGCCCAGTTCTGAACCAAACCTGCACCCATATCACTGTGCTTCAATCTCATTGCCCTTTCTTCTAAAAACAATGGCATGTCGCTTCCTTAAAGCAACTTTTATTTCTTTTCCTGGGAAACTCCTGGCTGAACAAGACTCTTAAAAACAAAAGGGAAATGGTGCAGAAAACATACAAGTGTAAGAGTTTGGTCCATGCGATTTCAATTTTGATAGAAAATAAACTTTTCCTTTCAGATGGCACATTTCCCGCTAGAAGAAACCGAGTCTTTGGAGACCGACAAAGCTGCCTTCACCCATTCACAGAAGACGATGCTTTTGACCCCAACGATTCAGACATAGATCCAGGTAGAGTGGAAAGCTTTCATGTTTCCCTGCATGTATGAGATAAAAAGTACAGTGTATTTATAACTGATGACCAACTGTAAGCAGAGGTTCATTTGCTGTGCACGATTCGTTGATCTTATTTCAAATAAGGACTTTGAGGTTACGGGTGGTTCATTGTAATTCAGGAGAGTATCACCTCCCAACACACTCATGCTTGGAAGACTTTTGATGAGCTTCACACATGCACATAAAACCCAGTGTGTGTAATTTGAGACCCAAGAAACAAATGGCTCACCCCAGATTGACATCAGAGTTAATTTACTAACAAGTAATTGGGACCAGAATTTCTGTTGCTAAGCAGAACTGAGATGAAATATGATGTAACCATAGTGCTTACCAATGGCAGTTCCAGTAGTCCTAGTTGCATTCCTTAAGCAAGGAACTCATGCTTCTTCTGCCCTACCATGCTTGCCTTGATTTTAGCTTCCTGCACCTGCCTATCTTCCTCCCGTCTCTGTCCTTCTGGATGCCCTGTATTCCACCATTTACTGTTCTCCTCATTGTCTTGTGTCCCACTTACCTTCTCTAGGCTTGAACATGAAGAGATATATTTGGTTTCAAGCCTACTTGGTGCAACCCACAAAGTGGTGCTGGATAATCAAGGGATGTGTCTGTCTAAAAGTAATAACAGTACAATGGGAAATTGTTAGCTAATTGTGGAAAGGATAGTCAACGTGGGTTCCCCAAGCCTTATCACTAGAAATTCATAAGTTCAAGTTTAGCTTTTAAAAAAAGTGCAGGTACCAGCCTGCTTTTTTCAGCCACTTGATTTCCTTTTGACAGCTGCTGCTTCTAACTCCAGCATGGCTTCCAGTTCAAAAACATCTCTCTTGCTTGAGGTCATTTGGAGGGGAAATGTATCTGTTGCAGAGATAGAAAATCTACCAGTTCTATCAACGCTACTAAATGTAACTCCTGAACTACAACTCCTAGTGCAGTGATGGTGAACCTATGGCACGGGTTCCACAGGTGGCATGGGGAGCCATATCTGCTGGCACGCAAGCCGTTGCCCTAGCTCAGCTCCAGCATGCATGTTTTTGCCGTCTAGCTGATTTTTGCCTTGCACAGAGGCTCTGGGAGGATGCTTTTGGCTTCCAGAGAGCCTCTGGGGGATGGGGAAGAGCCTTTTTATCCACCCCAGGCTCCAAGGAAGCATTTGAAGGCCAGGAAGAGCGAAACATGAGCCTACTGGGCTCACCAGAAGTTGGGAAACAGGCTGTTTCCGGCACCCAGGGGACCTCCAGGGATGGGGGAAGCTGCTTTTGCCCTCCGCAGGCCATTGAATTCACCCTCCCCAGACCATTGAATTATGTCTCTTTCAGCACCCAAGGAAAAAGAGGTTCGCCATCACTGTCCTAGTGTATTTAAACATTGACTATGCTACATGGGGCTCTGGGAGGGCTGTAGTGCAGCTACTTCTAATGAGCAATATAAACCTCCTATGCTAAGTAAGAGAGGAAAGGTTTCAAGACTCTAAGCAAATGCTTAAACAAGGTGTCCTACCTAGAAGTTCTTCAACTTAAGGAAATAGATGGAAGTTTTCATTGACTCCCAACTCTTTGCCTGCAGAATCTCGGGAAACTGACCTTCTGAGTGGGATGGATGGCAAAGGATCTACTCAGGTGAAGGGCTGGAAGCTGACTCAGCAACAGTTCGTAGCTCTACTTTGGAAGCGGCTGCTTATTGCCAAACGTAGCAGGAAGGGCATTTTTGCCCAGGTGAGTTGGGTTCTCTCTGAAGGGTTCAATTCTACAGTCTAGTCTTCAATTTACAACCACAATTGCGACTGGAACTTCCATTGCCAAGTCATGTCCAATTTTATGATCTTTTTTGTTTTTACTCCGTTGTTAAGCAAATAGCTAACAGATGTTAAATGAACTATGGGGTCATTAAGAAAATCTGGCTATCCCCATTGACTTGGAAGCTGGGAAGGATACTATGGGGGGGTGGGGGACACTGCAAAAGTTGTAAGTTTTTTTCAGAGCCATCGGAACTTTGAATGGTCCTTAAAGGAATGGTCATAAGTCAAGGACTACACTGTTTTCCCCAAAATAAGACATCCGCTGATAATAAGCCCTATTGGGCTTTTGAGTGTATGGCAATGAAGCCAAGCGTTTATTTCAGGGTTCAAAAAAATATAAGACAGGGTCTTATTTTCAGGGAAACACGGTACCAATATAGGAATTCCAAAAGCTAGTTTTATTTCTGCTTGGTAAATCAATTGCTACTGATCACTGATGTTTGGAAGCTTAGTTTTCTCAGTGCAAAACTTGTATGCTGATGGTTTACACATAAGGGGTTAAAATCATATTCTTATTTTCCATCCAGCACCAATATATATATTGAGCACTAAATTGACAAGAATGTTAATTTGCAGGATGAATAATGCTCTGCTGTTATGGCTTTTTTCTGCTGAATTAATCACACGGAAGTTTTTAGAGTTTTCATGTGAGATGAAGTTTGAGATGTGGGATGGGGGGTGAAAGGCCATATTCTTTGTAAGGATTCCCAACCCCAAAAGTGCAATTATTTGCTCTCTTTTTTCTGGATGATTCATTTCCTTTGCTGTTGAGAGGCAGCATGACAAAGGAATCTGCAATTGAGTTTGACATTGCTGATTAAATTTTGGAAATAATAGGAGCGAAGTTTTTAGCATCTTGTGGAAAGTTGTTATTCTTGAATAATTTTGTGAGCCTGTTCCCTTCCCTCCTATCTGCCTCGTTTCAGATTGTCCTTCCTGCCATCTTCGTTTGCATTGCTCTTGTGTTTAGTCTGATTGTTCCTCCCTTTGGAAAATATCCTAGCTTGGAATTGCACCCGTGGATGTATGATGAGCAGTACACATTTATCAGGTAAATATTAAACCATCGTTCAAGAAATCTGATATAACCTAGTATGTTATGGTGTGCTGGCTGAAACTCACAGATTAAGTCAGATGTGATAAACAACGCAAAACCAGTTTAATACCAGGTTATAAATACGTCATATCATATACTTCTGGGAATTCTGAATGGAGATAGAAATAAAAATGGAAGGGCTGTGGAATTAATGTGAATTAATATGAAGGAACATTGATCTTGTTTGAAACAAATAGCTTCATCTTCCTGAATTCTTCCTATTCCAGTTTCTGTTTCCTCTGCCTTTTGAATTAATTTTAAGCCTTGATTGTTTCCTTTTGATGCATCCACAGCAATGATGCCCCAAAAGACACCACTACTCAAAAGCTTTTGAATGCTCTTCTCAGCAAACCTGGTTTTGGGACCCGTTGCATGGAAGGATACTCTATTCCGTAAGTGCAATATTAGGAAAACACTTTTTAAAATGTAGAAAGAGCTGGAGAATGCTTGTAATTCATCATAGGTCTCTTTGTGTTCAGTAATTCTGGGAGAAATACAGATTGCAGCAACAGAATGTGGTTTATGTTCTTAAATTCTGTTAATGTGGTTTTTGGTTTAGGTTCTTAAATTCTGTTGATGTGGTTTTTGATTTATGTTCTTGAATTTTGAATTTCTTGATCTTGAAAGTATATCGAATTTATGCGGAATCTGCAGCTGTCAGAAATCCTAACCGATATAACTAGTGGTTAGCCTGATGGAAATGTTGGGTAGCTGCAGGCCCAAACAATATAACTGAAATGGTTTGGGCAAAGCTCAATAAAACCTTAGCAGCCACACGAGTTGCTAGTTATCTGTTTTAAGGTGGAGCTCTTAAGATTTCATACTTAAAAGTTGTTTTAGAAACTACATTCAGGCCATGGGTGCCCATAGTGCAAACTGATATAAATAGAAAGGATTAATCACTTGCCTAATCCATGTGTATATAACTGGTGATAGGAAATGTGGCTTCTTAGTCCTGCCATCTGCTAGGCTAGTGTAAGATTTCTGAATGAAATCTTCTGAATTTGGGTTTTCTGTTTTTTCATTTATTTTATTTTTTACAGAGAGGCTCCTTGTTCTGTGGGAGAAGAAGAATGGAGTCAAGATCCAGTGTCTGAAAATGTCATTGAAATCCTCCAGAGAGGCAATTGGACAATGCAGAATCCTTCCCCATCGTGCATATGTAGCAATGACAATACCAAGATAATGCTTCCAGTGTGCCCAGCTGGGGCTGGTGGTCTACCTCCTCCCCAGGTAGGTGGTTAACACTTGGCATATACTTTTCTCCAATCCTAATGCCTGGTAGCTAAAACATCCCGCTAGGAGGCAAGGAGATAGATAGATGGATAGACCATAGATAACTGTGAATTATTTCATTGATGTAATCTATTTATAAGCCGCTGTGGCCATTTGAGATGGCATACAACTATATAAGGAAACTACACCTCCAAATGCTGATATAAATCTAAGCAAAGAGGATCACAAGTCACTCTGTGAACTCTGAAATAGTCAGATCTTTGAAGGTTGCTTAAAAGCATGTGGTTTTCAGGGATGATGTTGTTCTAGAGGAGAAAAATCAACCATGGACAACTCTGCCTCTGAATCTTAAAAGATGGCATTGTTTCAACAATAAGGCCTTGAGATTTCCAAGAAAGAAATGGTTGAAGAGCTGCTGAGTAAACCACCTCTTTATAATTACTTTGCAAGCACTTGATAATTACTTTGCACTTGAGCTTATCCACAAGTGCACCAGACAGTTGGTCCTTGTGAGGAGACCATAGGACACTGGTCTCTAGTAGGTTTAGTGCTCTAGGAGATGAAGACACTGGGGTTGTCTAAATATTGAATGATATTTTTAAACAATAAGCCCAGGAGTAAATTGTAAGCATATCTGCCTCTATAAATAGATTGTGATTAAAATAAGTTGTGGAAGAGGAACAAGATTTACCTTACAAGGAGGAGAACTGATCTGAACGTGGGTGTAAAAATGACAAGCTACAACAATTTTATGGAAAAAGATGATACTCTTGACATACAAAAGAAACAAGCATAATTAAATTAAGTGGTAGTTAAAAGGGATATGTAAATTGCAAACCAAGAGAGCGACCTGGATATTTTTTCTATATTGGTGTTACAAAAAATAGGACTGTTTAAGGTTTGGAGAATTTTGTGAGAAAGTCAAAAGAAAAAGAAAAAATAATCACGTTCTGGGGCATTATTTGAAGAGATAAAGATGGTTAAACATAAAGAGAAGGGAGGTAAAGTTGGTTTATTTGATCAAGTTTAAGATAGACTTGTTATCTCTAGTAACCCTTAATAGGCTTTTGGTTTTTAGTACACAATTATTAGGCTTTACATTTTTATTTATAGTTAAAAGATGAAGCAGGGAAATAAGCCACCCCGAGTCTTCCGAGAGGGGCGGCATATAAGTCTAATAAATTATTATTAAGAGATCATTTGTTTTACTTTATTGGATGTGATAAATTACTAAGTTTATCCTTGTGATGAAGGGAAAAGGCATTTCTTTATACATTTTCGTTTCTAATCTTTTCCTGCATCTTCAAAAACTTTTTTCTTTTCCTATTTTGAGTTTGCATTCATTTCTATTGTTGCAATTGTATTTTTAAAATAAAATTACTACTAAAAAAGCAATAGGGCCTGCAGGCAGCCATTTATGCCAAATCTTACAAGATGGATAGAGACAATTGGAGAAAGGAGGGCTCGTAATTACTGAGGTCTACAGTCAAGAAGGACATTACAGATACAGTCAGAACTTTTAACTAATGCAGCCTGTAAAGTAGAAATGTCACTTGGGCAAAATGAAGTACATCCATAACTACCAGTATCTATTCCTGCTACATTTATATCGTTAGAATATGAAGAATTAGCATGAAGAGAGGGAAAAAAGAGAAACTTTGAAATTAAAATCTAGTGTTAGCTAAACTTTAATATACTTCAGAGGTTTCATAACCTCTGCTTTGGGATGAAGATGAAATATAGAATATTCATAGCGGGCTTGAGTTACTGATTTCTATAATAAATCGTATCTTGGCTTATTCAGTGTTCTATTTTCCTTCTCCTGCCCTATCTTCAGAGACTCCAGCAGACCACCGATATTCTCCAGAATCTGACGGGCCGCAACATTTCTGACTATTTGGTGAAGACTTATGCGCAGATCATTGGAAAAAGGTGCTCTGTTGTTTAAATATATTGCATTCTATTTTCCCCCTATCTTTTAATCCCAAAGCAGAAGGGAGGATCTGGTAGCATCCTTTTAGGCCAGGGGTGTCAAACTTAAGATCCACAGGAGATTTGCCACCCCCCCACCCGACCCCATCTTGACTGGCAAAGTGTTGCAGGCTTTCTATTGAAAAGACTTCTTCAAATGTGTTTCTCTCTATTTATAAATATTGAAACTGGTTGACGTAGACCTATTATAATGAGGTTTTCTTTGCTTTTTATACCCACAGTTTGAAGAGTAAGCATTGGGTCAATGAGTTCAGGTAAATTATCTTTCTCTCTCTCTCCCTTTGTGACTGTCGTCTTATCTTAAAAACTTTAATTAAATCTGCAATTGCTTTGTATGGATTTTTCCAGTTTGGCTTTATTTTTAGGCCATTCCTTACCCAGTCATTTACTCAATCAATAATGTAATATAGATACAATACAAATACAATACAATATTCTACAGTTTTATTTTATCCATAACTGATTGAATGAGTTGTAATGTCCAGGCTCATATGCAACTCTGAGCCATAAACCATGGTTTACAAACAAAAATAGCTGGCTTCATACAATGTGCCAAGCCCAAAACTATTATATTATCATTTAATTTAATTTATTTTGTGTGTTTATAAAAAGATTGATTGTATGTAGATGGATAAGAGACATTATTGAGGCAAAGCTAAGAGTAGAGACTGAAAAAAAAGTGAATCAGTTATAATCAATTTACACTTACAATCACTTAAACACTTATAAACAGTACGGTAATTATATTACTATAATTAGCTATTCTGTAACGTGTTGGGTTGGACATTCCAAATTGGAGAGAGTGAGGCCAATAAATGAGTAATATCCAAATGCAATTTCATAGCTCAGCATTTGTTCTATAAGGATCACACTTTAATGGAGAAGAGCGTGGTAGCTGTGAGAAATATCTATATGGCTGCTCTTCTTTTTGTTCATGTGGGATGGAGATCTATCTCCTGAGTTATCTATAATTAGGCTTCTCCCTCTGTGTTACATATAAACAAGCACATGTACCTTTGCTGAAGCATATATTGCTGAATAGCAGGCTTTAGAAAGCTGTAAATGATGCCAAAAATACAAAGTCATCAAGTAGGAAATATTTACAAAAATAGTATTCTACAACAGCTTCTCTCGTCTCTTCATAGATATGGTGGCTTTTCTTTGGGAGCTGGTGGGTCTATTGTGCTTCCTCGTCATGAAGAGATCAATGATGTCATCAAGCAAGTGAAAAAAATGTTGGAAATTGCCAAGGTAAATAGATAAGGAATTTTGCTGTTCAAATAAAAGTTGTCCCAGGAGGATGCTTGGAATTTCTGCTCCTTTCCATCATATACTGAAGATACGAATAAAAAAACAAACCCCAACATAGTCAGCATCCTCGCTGATATGATTATGAGCCGTGGTGGCACAGCCGCTAGAGTATAGTACTGCAGGCTACTTCTGCTGATTGCCGGCTGCCTGCAATTTGGCAGTTCAAGTCTCACCAGACTCAAGGTTTATATCCATTCTTCCAAGGTGGGTAAAATGAGGACCCAGATTGTTGGGGGCATTAGGCTGAGTCTGTAAAACACATATAGAGGACTGGAAAGCACTGGAAAGTGGCATATAAGTCTAAGCGCTATTCCTATTTCTAAGAAGTACATTAACTATTGATCCATGGAGTTATTTTTTTTAATTGGATTTTTGACATTTCATTTTTATTTTTAGGGGACTGCTGCTGAACGGTTTCTGAACAGCTTCCGGACCTTCATGAAAGGCCTGGACACAAGTAAAAATATTAAGGTATTAATTCCAATTGGCTGATTTCAGGACCATATTGTTTTGACATCTTGAACCACCATACAGCATTTCTTCCAATTTTTTTTTTGGGGGGGGGAATATGGAATTAAAATTAAAAGCATACTTCATTGTGATATCCACACACAATTTTTTGATGTAAGATATTATTTCCAAAAAGCCCCTTATTATTATTATTTTTCTTATTATTTATTAGATTTGTATGCTGCCCCTCTCCGTAGACTCGGGGCGGCCTACAGCAATGATAAAAACAATATATAATGACAAATCTAATAGTTAGAATCTAAAATAACAATAATACATTTAAAAAATCTAAAAAACAAGAAACCCCAATATATAAAAAACATACATACAGTCATATCATACACAGAAAACTACATAGGCAGGGGGAGATGTTTCAGTTCCCCCACGCTTGACAACAGAGGTGGGTTTTAAGGAGTTTACGAAAGGCAAGGAGGGTGGGGGCAGTTCTAATCTCTAGAGGGAGCTGATTCCAGAGGGCCGGAGCCACCACAGAGAAGGCTCTTCCTCTGGGTCCCACCAAACGACATTGTTTAGTTGACGGGACCCGGAGGAGACCAACTCTGTGGGACCTAACCGGTCGCTGGGATTCATGCGGTAGAAGGCGGTCTCGTAGATACCCTGGTCCGGTGCCATGAAGGGCTTTATAGGTGATGACCAACACTTTGAATTGTGACCGGAAACTGATTGGCAACCAATATTCAGCGACTGCTTGTTCAGCTACTGTTTGAAGTTACAAGAGCATTGAATGAGCAGACCTACAACCCTTCCTCATTGTGGCAGCCATCGCGTCATTTCTGTGGTCACAGGGCATCATTATTTGGGCTCTTGGAATTCATGATGTTGCAGTGTTCAGTATCATGTGATCACCATCTATGACATTACTGCTGGCTTCTGAGAAATGAAGTGAATGGGGATAATGTTGCGACATAGGGAAACTCCCACTATAAGCGATTATGTAACATTGGCAGCTCGGATTACTGCCACTGCCATTGTAAGTCAGTGTAATGTGGTGTGCTTTGTGATCATGTCACTTAGCAACAGAATTGCTAGTCCCAATTACTATCATTAAGTGAGGACTACCCGTATGTTCCTGTAGGAGTTATTGATGTGGATATGATTCTTGGTTGGGAAAAGGCAACCCAGAAATGTGATTTATAAAGTAATAAAGAGCAACCTTCTATTACACACAAATAATTCTGTTGGCCTCATCCCATCCAACAGATTTTTGGTGGTTGTAAATATCTAAGACAATTCTGAATTTAGGTAGAACTTCCAACAAAATTCTATATACAAAACATGAATTATAAACATAGTCAGTTGCATTGCTCAGCTTCCTCTCTTTGTTAACCTAGAATTGCAAGCTCTATCTGATACCAATATCTCCCCCTCAATTTTATTTCCTGCCAGAAATATCCATGCATGGCAATTTTTCATATCAATAGACATTTAGATACCTGTGTAGACCGGAAACCAAGAAAAAGCTTGGCCAAGTTAAAAAAATAATTAGTATATTATAAATACTAGTTAAAATTAATTCCTGGCAATCCCCTAGAATGCTACAAAGAATTACAAGTATCTCTAAAAAAACCTACTTTTAGTGACATAAAATGAGGTTTTAATGAATGGAAAAATACCACAATCATGGACAAAGGCACTAATCGCATTAATTCCAAAGGACATCACAATGAAACATAAGATTCAATACTATAGGCTAGTCTCACTGTTAAACTCAGATTGTAAAATATTTGCCACAATAATGGCTGAATGCCTAAAAACAACCCTTAATGAGATCATCCATCCTGATCAAAATGGGTTTTTACCGAATAGTAATATAAAAAATAATGTATGAAAGGTATTAGACATTATGGAATACTATGGAACCCACCCAGGGAAATCCGCAGTACTCATATTCCTCGATGCACAAAAGGCTTTTGACAATCTAAATTGGGAATTCCTTATAAATCAATTAATTAAGATGAACTTTGGAGAAAAACATATCAGAACAATCTGAATAATATATTCTAATCAGAGGGGGGGGCGGAAAGTAGAGAAATATATAAATTATAGAAACCGTATTAGTGTAAATCGTCGATATGAATTGCTATAAGAGAACCCTAGGGCTTATATTGTATAATTGTTAGTGTGTTGGTTAATGTTTCTGTGTGTGTTTTCTTTTTTGATTTTTTTTTGGGGGGGGTCTATTGTATTTTCTTGTTTTTTTAATGTACATAACTTAATCAAAATTATTTTTTAAAAATAATAAAATTAAGTCCCCGTTTCATACAACTATGGATATGTACAGTCTCTCTCACATGCGAACCACTGTCACACTGAAATGCCCAAAGGGAGCCTATGATTTTGATCCTCAAATCTGATATCTCCTACCAAATGACTAATGTTCTCTTAATTAAAATGGGATGTTTCTTTTTTTCAGGTGTGGTTTAACAACAAAGGCTGGCATGCCGTTGGTGCCTTTATCAACGTGATCAACAATGCCATTCTCCGTGCCAACATACAAGATGGAGAGAATCCAAGCAGCTATGGCATTACTGTCTTCAATCACCCGCTGAATCTCACCAAGCAACAGCTCTCTGAAGTTGCCCTGTACGTCCTGAAATGGCTGCATGAGGGGTGGAAGGGAAAGGAAGAATAGAGGGGAGATGAAAATGTATCTCTTGTGATCAAAGGAACATGAAGTGTGAAGTCTCCCTTCGTGTAGTTCCAACAATATGAACCAAGATTTTGATTACAATTGTCCTCTTTCTAAAGATATGTTTAATTAAGTATCTGGCTGAATAGGTCAAAAATCAATTTGTCACCTTCCCATCTTTCCCTTCACTAGGATGACTACTTCAGTAGATGTTTTGGTTTCCATTTGTGTCATCTTCGCCATGTCCTTCGTTCCAGCCAGCTTTGTGGTTTTCTTAATCCAGGAACGTGTCAGTAAAGCCAAACATCTCCAGTTCATATGTGGTGTGAAACCAGTGATCTACTGGGCGGCCAATTTTGTATGGGATATGGTAAGCCTGCATCTGTTTGACATTTTTAATTTCTCTTCCTTTTGATCATAGTCTGAAACAATGTAGATGCCATGCAGAACTTTGATCCTGTATCATATTCTGGCTTGCCAAAGAGTAATATAGAACCTGAACAGAAATAGTAGAGATTGTATAGAAATACACATTCTCTAAATATCAGAAACTAGACTCCACACTGTATTTCCAAGGATAGATTGCAGTAACCACAAAGAAGATAGCAGTGCCACAGTAGTGATTATTTAGAGATGAGACTAAGTAAAACTGATGAGTTTCAATTTAATTACAATTTCAGCCATGTCCCAGCTCTGTCTGTGTAATGACATCCAAACTTGATGTAACAGTTGTGGAGATAGCAAGTAGAATGCTTTGCATCTGAAAGCTGATATAAACTGCATTAAAAACAAGAAGAGGAGATTGGGGTTTGATCAAATCAAAAGAAAACAAAAGAAGAAAAGGAATTGCAAACATGCAACCCGAACACTTTAGATTGTGAAGTATATCTCCTGTTCTGTGGTTCCATCAAGTCCTCTTATACTAGGATCAACTTGTAGCACCTTTGTCTCATTGTAAATAGCTTGAGAAGATCTAATTCTTGAAAAGCTTGCCAGGAACATTTCCTATGTAACTTAAATGTTATATTCATTTGCATCTTTTAAATCTTGAGCACTTCTGATTCTCTCTCTTTTTCTCTTTTCTTTGAAATTTACAGTGCAACTATATTATTCCAGCAACTTTGGTCATCATCATCTTTATCTGCTTCCAGCAGAAATCCTATGTATCCTCAACCAACCTTCCAGTGTTGGCACTTCTACTTTTGCTCTATGGGTAAGGAAGGCTCTTTTTGATTCAGGTGTGGGCAACCACTTGTGGAATGAATGAAGAGGCCTCAATGCCTGTCTATGTTCTTTGCCAGGTGGTCCATAACTCCTCTCATGTACCCAGCATCGTTTCTATTCAAGATTCCCAGCACAGCATACGTGGTGCTGACCAGCGTAAACCTCTTCATTGGCATCAATGCGAGCGTCATCACTTTCGTCCTTGAACTATTCACCAGCAGTGTGAGTTCTCACATCAGTGGCATTTGTTTTTTCTGCAGAATTGAATCTCTTGTGAATTTGTATCGGATGAATTCAATTCAATTCAATTTATTAGATTTGTATGCCGCCCCTCTCCGTAGACTCAGGGCAGCTCACAACAGTAATAACACAGTATATAACAAATCTAATAATTAAAAGTCACTAAAAACCCCTTATTAAAAGAAAACATACACACAACATACCAAGCATAAACTGTATAGGCCTGGGGGAGATGTCTCAGTTCCCCCATGCCTGGCGGCAGAGGTGGGTTTTAAGAAGTTTACGAAAGACAAGGAGGGTGGGGGCAATTCTAATCTCCAGGCGGAGCTGGTTCCAGAGGGTTGGGGCCGCCACAGAGAAGACTCTTCCCCTGGGACCCACCAGATGACATTATTTAGTCGACGGGACCCGGAGAAGGCAAACTCTGTGGGACCTAACCAGTCGCTGGGACTCATGTAGAAACAAGGCATATTTGTGTGACCATACTTAGGACTTCTTCGAATTGCATAATCTTTTATAAGGTTGTAATCGAAAGGGGAAGAATCTGAATTTATGAATGCAACAGAAGATATACACTTTTGTACTATTGGAGAAAGGTAGAACACAGCACAATTGAGATGGACTTATGGAAGATGTAGACTTTATTTGGATGCTAATTCATAAGCAGGAGAAATCTAGCCAGTTAGTTAGAAGAAGTTAGTAGAAGAAGTTTTTTCCAACAGAAGAATGAGGGAGGAAATTAGTATCTCTCTCAGCAGTCATCCTTCTCAATTCTTAAGTTGTTTAGAGGGCTTCAGGGAAGAGTTGAATTGTCCCCTCTACTGGTAGAAGCATCCTATAGCCGTGATGGCGAACTTATGGCACGCATGCCACAGGTGACATGCGGAGCCATATCGGACAGCACGTGAGGCTTTGCCCTATGTCAGGTCCAGCACGCATGTGTGCACTGGCCAGCTGATTTTTGGCCTTGGGGAATGTCGTTTTCACACTCCGGAAGTTTTAGGGAAGCTTCCTGAAGCCTCCAAAATGCAAACAAATGGGCAACATGGGCAACTCAGAAGTCCGTCTTTCTGGACATCCGGTTTGCTCATTGGGCTGCTTTTCAGACTCCAGAGGCTTCAGGGAACCCTACCGAAGCCCAATGGGCCAACCAGAAATTTGTTTCCATACTTCTGGTTGGCCCATTTGGCCATTTTTCACCATCCCCAGATTTCAGGAGTCTGGAGGCTTCAGTGAGGATTGTACGCATGCGAATGGAGCAGCATGGGGTTGTGCACATGCAAGGGAGAA
Source organism: Erythrolamprus reginae (assembly GCF_031021105.1). Lineage (NCBI taxonomy): Eukaryota > Metazoa > Chordata > Lepidosauria > Squamata > Dipsadidae > Erythrolamprus > Erythrolamprus reginae. Next base: position 243,340,881 of record NC_091951.1, on the reverse strand, counting down.
GGGCGAGCCAAAAAAGCTTCACCATCACTCTCCTATAGAGACCACTTTCTAAAATCTGTAATTTTTAGTGAGTATAAGTTGTGAAATTAAAACGGAGCTTACGTTTAAACTGAGCCTGGAATTATGTCCATTCAATTTCGAGCTGCTTGATCGCCTTGGCTTCTGTGTCTTTTAGAAATTCAGCAACATCAATGACATCCTGAAGTCCGTGTTCCTCATCTTTCCACACTTCTGCTTGGGACGGGGCCTAATTGACATGGTGAAAAACCAAGCAATGGCAGATGCCCTCGAAAGATTTGGTAAGATGTTGCTCACACAGTTTAGGATTTCCCAGCCTGGGACAGGAGTGTGTTTTTCTTCCCATTTTTTTTAAAGCCTCAAAGCAGAAGGGAGGGGCGTGCATAAGTGCACCATTGTGCCTACTGTCCCTATTCTACTGTCCTATTGCCTAATTTATCTGCACCTACCTTGCTAATGTTTGTGTTTATACCAATACCTACTATCTTGTACATGCTTGACAAAATAAATAAATAAAAATAGATCCGGTAGCATCCTTTTAGACCAGTGGTTCTCAACCTTTCTAATGCCGTGACCCCTTAATTGTCTTGTGGTGACCCCCAACCCTAAGTCTAGCGCCAATTCTCCCAACAGAGCTTTAAGCTGATTGGCAGGAAGGTCAGAGTGACACCTGCAGTATAAACACCTGATTGGTCAGATTGTAAAAATATGTTTCAAGGCACCGGGAATAGAAGCTTTATTTCCTAACACCATGGGAAATTTATCTTTTTTCATAGTCTTAGGTGACCCCTGTGAAATGGTCGTTTGACCCCAAAAGGGGTTCTGACCAGTGTTTCCTCTAAGGCGTGCAGCGCACTATAGATTTGTTTTATTTGTTTGTTTGTTTATTTGTTTGACTTCTATGCTGCTCAATCCCGAAGGGACTGCTGCTCAGACACTATACTTTTCTGCCCACACCGGAAAAAAATTAGAGGGAACATTGGTCCGGACCCCCAGGTTGAGAACCACTGTTTTATTTATTTTTTAATAAACTTTATTTATTTTCAGTAAAAAAGACATACAAACTTACAAACATTTAAACACATATTAGGGGTTACAATTACCCCTCTTTTCTTGAAGTCAATTTTTAATACAGAAAAAAGGATAAAATCTTAAATCTTTAAATCAAACTAATATTCTAATTGAAAAGAAGAACTTTGTTTATATATTCTAATAAACATATAGTTAAATTGATAAAAAAGAAGAAGCCAACAACACTAACAACAGTGAAAAATATCAATAACATTTAATTATATTCATACCGTTTTTGTTACCTTATTTTCAACTTATAGAAAACCACTGTTTTAGTGGAGGGGCTAAATAGATGTGGTTTTGGGCAAAGTGGAGTGATAGATAGATGTGAGTTATATCAGTGGTGAAATCCAATTTTTTTTTACTACTGGTTCTGTGAGCATGGCTTGGTGGGTACTGTGTGGCTTGGTGGGTGTGGCAGGGGAAGGATACTGCAAAATCCCCATTCCCACTCCATTCTGGGGCCAGCCAGAGGTGGTATTTGCCAGTTCTTCAAAATGCTCAAAATTTCTGCTACCGATTCTCTGAACTACTCAAAATTTCCCCTTCTAGTTCTCCAAGCAACTCAAAATTTCCACTACCAGTTCTCCAGAAGTGTTTTTAATAGGAAAGTGAACACAAGAACAAGGGGACACAATCTGAAGTTAGTTGGGGGAAAGATCAAAAGCAACATGAGAAAATGTTATTTTACTGAAAGAGTAGTAGATCCTTGGAACAAACTTCCAGCAGACGTGGTAGATAAATCCACAGTAACTGAATTTAAACATGCCTGGGATAAACATATATCCATCCTAAGATAAAATACATAAAATAATATAAGGGCAGACTAGATGGACCATGAGGTCTTTTTCTGCCGTCAGACTTCTATGTTTCTATGTTTCTATCTGAATATGCTGGATTTTACCCCCAGGTTACATGTATGATAGATTACAACTCCTTCATCAATTTATGTTTCAGTATATTAAAAAGCAGTTGCATTTGTTGAGACATTCCAAGAAAGCCTGATATATACATGCATACATACACACACACACACACACACAAACATACATATATATGGACTCTTTCTAACGTTTGGCTATCATAGGCTAACAGATTTCTCCTCCTACAATGTCTGTTTTGCAATGTGTGTTTTAAGTTTTTCTAGACATGAAATGAAGAACAGAATTATGCTTTCTCCATTCCAATCGATATTAATTTATCACTTCATTTTGTCGCATTGTATTTGACACATCCATGTAATGGTAGAGATACCATGTAATGGTGGCTTCTTAGGGATGTTTGTGAAGGCTGAACTAATTTATCTGCTCTCTCTCACCAGGTGAGAATCGCTTTGTCTCCCCTCTCTCCTGGAACCTAGTTGGGAGGAACCTTTTTGCCATGGCTATAGAAGGAGTTGTGTTCTTCGTCATCACGGTGTTGATCCAGTACAGATTCTTTATCAAGTCAAGGTAAGAAATCCTCTGTAGCAATCAGCTCCTAGAATGGGAAGGGTGCATTTATATTTTAGGGTCAGGCCAAAAGTCTTCAAACTTGGCAACTTTAAGATTTGTGGACTTCAACTCCCAACCAGCAGAGCTGGCTGGAGAATTTTTGGAGTTGAAGTCCACAAGTCTTAAAGTTGCCAAGTTTGAAGATCTATGTGTTAGGCTGAGGCATGAGGACCTAAAGGAGGCGCCAACAATCTTGTGCCCTCCAGGAATTTGGAGAGGATGAAAGTTTCACTCTTGTTGATTTCCAGCTCATGCAACCAAATGTAAAGTATTATTTAAAAGTTATAGTGCTAATCCTATAGAAGGAAACATCTTACTGTAGGCAATTCTCAGGTTACAAGCCCTCCTTCAGCAACTGTTCGGAAACTCCAGATCGTGCAGAATGCAGCTGCGAGAGCAATCATGGGCTTTCCCAAAAATGCCCAAGTTACACCAACACTCCACAGTCTGCATTGGTTGCCGATCAGTTTCCGGTCACAATTCAAAGTGTTGGTTATGACCTATAAAGCCCTTCATGGCACTGGACCAGATTATCTCCAGGACCGCGTTCTGCCACACGAATCCCAGCGACCGATTAGGTCCCACAGAGTGAGCCTTCTCCGGGTCCCATCGACTAAACAATGCCGTTTGGCGGGACCCAGGGGAAGAGCCTTCTCTGTGGTGGCCCTGGCCCTCTGGAACCAACTCTCTCCAGAGATCAGAATTGCCCCCACCCTCCTCGCCTTTCGTAAGCTCCTTAAAACCCACCTCTGCCATCAGGCATGGGGGAACTGAGATGTTCTTTTCCCCTGGGCCTCTACAGTTTATGCATGGTATGTTTGTATGTATGTTTGGTTTTATAAATAAGTGTTTTTAGTTGTTTTATTATTGGATTGCTGTATATAGTTTTTATCACTGTTGTTAACCGCCCCGAGTCCACGGAGAGGAGCAGCATATAAATCCAATGAATGAATGAATGAATGAATGAAAGAAAGAAAGAAAGAAAGAAAGAATGAATGAATAAATAAATAAATAAACAAACTGTTCTTAGTTATGATACTAATTGAGGGGAATTTATGACCAGTCCTTGGTATTGTAGCTATTCATGTGATTGTGATTTGGGTACTTCTTTAATTTTGGGGGTTACATCCCAAAAACTCTACTTTCATTTTTTTTATACTAATAACTCAAATTTATTTTAGAATTTACCATAGACCTGGTTTCAGTAATACTCCTAAAACCCCATCAATTTTGTCCATTTTCTGCTCATTCTATTTCTTTGGTAACGTACCCAAACCAACTTTTCAATTTCAAATATCTCAATTCTCCAATTTAATTCTTCACCCCAGTCTGACAGTTATTCCTTCCAATTCGTGGAAGCAAAGCTAGGTTTGTCAACAAGCAAATCTTATTCAGGAAGCATTCTGTTTTTAAAGTATGGCATAGATGTTTTTTCTCTGGTACTGATGTTTGCTACCCTTAGATTTTTATATGAATTATTGAAGCATCATGGGAGTTCATTTTAAAATGTTAAGGTGGGATGGTGATTTCCGGGATATGCCTTTAACTAAGTATGAGTTTTGACTTTTGTAAATTGGGAAAGAGGATCAATTAAGTTCCACATATTGAGATGATGTCTGGTGGTGTTTCTGTTATGTAGCACAATTTGAAGTTTGAGTGCTGAAATAAGTTTTAACACAATATATTCCCTTTTCACCCTGTTTTCCAAAGGCCTATCAGCGCAAAGCTTCCGCCTGTAAATGAAGAGGATGAGGATGTGATTAGAGAAAGGCAGAGGATCATTGGTGGTGGTGGGCAGAGTGACATCTTAGAAATCAAAGAATTAACAAAGGTGAGGAAAACAACAAATTAAGTCGTGCCTATAGGAAAATGACAGTTATCTTGAGACATTTATACATGGATTCTGAAACCTGATATTGATTGTCACCCAATATTGCTGCTGAAGAAAATTTCTCCCATAAGATGGTAACAATAAGTCATTCAATGTATAAATTGACGCTACCCTTTCAGGGTTTCACTGGATATAATAAGGTAGAACAGAGTTGCTCATATGTTAACTTGTGCATGGTTTTCCTGAAGAGGCTTGTAGTTGATGCAAATGGAAAAAGCTAATAGAAAGGAAGATAAAATTTTGTAAAACCTTGCCTAGAAAGAGAAGAGAAGTGAAGGGATACAATGTGTAAAACTGAATTGTTGTCATCTACAAACCAATTTCTGTTACTGTTTCCAGAGGTACAGAATGAAACAGAAACCTGCTGTGGATAGGATCTGTGTTGGAATCCCTCCGGGAGAGGTAAAGCTTTCCAGTCTTTCTGCTTGTAAATTTTATGCAATATTACTCAAACATTAAATGGTAACTAAATAAAGCAATTATTAAAAAATTCACATAGAAAACCTGTAGTAATGGAAAGGCTTAAGTACATGGCTGCATCATGGTACTGATGTAGAATGATTCCTTAACAATAAATGGATGAATGAATGAATAAATATACATACATACATACATACATGCATACATACAGTATACAGTGATACCTTGTCTTACAAACCCCTCGCCATACAAACTTTTTGAGATACAAACCTGGAATTTAAGATTTTTTTGCCTCTTCTTCCAAACTATTTTTACCTTACAAACCCAAGCCACTGCCACTGGGATGCCCCTCCTCCGGACTTCTGTTGCCAGCGAAGCATCCGTTTTTGCGCTGCTGGGATTTCCCTGAGGCTCCCTTCCATGGGAAACACCACCTCCAGACTTCCGTGTTTTTGTGATGCTGCAGAGGAATCCCAGCAGCGCAAAAATGGACGCTTTGCTGGCAACGGAAGTCCGGAGGTGGGGCTTCCCAGTGAGGGGAGCCTCAGCGAAATCGCAGCATCACAAAAACACGGAAATCCGGAGGTGGGGTTTCTCATGGAGGGGAGCCTCAGGGGATTCCCAGCAGCGCAAAAACGGGTGCTTCGGCTGGCAAAAGGGGTGAGTTTTGGGCTTGCACGCATTAATCGCTTTTTCATTGATTCCTATGGGAAACTTTGTTTCGTCTTATGAACTTTCCACCTTACAAACCAAAAGTTCGTAAGACGAGGTATCACTGTATATGTATGTATGCATGCATGTATACAGTGAATGGCCGCTCTTCTTACCTTCTATCAGAGCTCCCTTGGAGGCTGTTGCATGCATACATGCGCCCATTGCCCATGCATACACCTGTCAGCATGTGTATCAAGCCATATCTTGTGTGAGTGCGTGTGCGTGAGCACGATTTTGGCCATTTTTGTTGATATTTTTGCTTTCACGCATGCGCAGAAGCAAAAAATCAGCAAAACTAGCCAGAATCTCATTCTCACATGTGCCCTCGGGCGAGAAATCTCATGCGGGGGCACATCAGGGGTGTAGAGCTGTGCACACATCTGGGATTTTCCTACCAGAGCCACACACCTGGGAGCACCGTCTGCTGCGTGCCACTGTATGTATGTATGCATGCATGTATGTATGCATGTATGTATATATTTGCTTTGATTTTCTACATACAAATTTTTCTGATCCTTAAAGCTGTATAGTTTTTATATTTTCATAGCCTTCTGTATGCAGGTTTTTTTTGTAATCCATGTAAAAATTGTGCAAGAGCTTTTAAAATTACCACATTTTATATAATAAACATGGCTGGCCTAAGCACCCCTCATGAATTTGGGGGTTTTATAGGAGACATTTAGATATAAAACTAAGTATCTTGGTTACTGAAGGAAAAGGGGGGGCATGATCGAAACATTTAAATATGTTAAAGGGTTAAATAAGGTTCAGGAGGGAAGTGTTTTTAATAGGAAAGTGAACACAAGAACAAGGGGACACAATCTGAAGTTAGTTGGGGGAAAGATCAAAAGCAACATGAGGAAATATTATTTCACTGAAAGAGTAGTAGATCCTTGGAACAAACTTCCAGCAGACGTGGTTGGTAAATCCACAGTAACTGAATTTAAACATGCCTGGGATAAACATATATCCATCCTAAGATAAAACACAGGAAATAGTATAAGGGCAGACTAGATGGACCATGAGGTCTTTTTCTGCCGTCAGTCTTCTATGTTTCTATGTTTCTACTGCACTAGAGTGGGACGTTCACAATGCTTGAATTCTTTCTAAATTTCAGAACAAATTAAATAGCTCTCAGATCCTGGCGTTAGTGTTGGGATGTATGCAAGGGATGTATTGGGGAAGATGGGACATGGGGTGCTGATATTGTAACTCTTAATGGTTTCAGTGCTTTGGACTCCTGGGTGTGAATGGCGCAGGGAAATCTTCCACTTTTAAGATGCTGACCGGAGACACTGATGTTACAGGAGGAGATGCTTTTCTGAAGGGAAACAGGTATGAAGAAAACTTTACAGGCGGAACTCATTTAGCAACCACAATTGGGAAAAGAAACCTTGGTTGTTAATTGAAGCAGTCATTTTAGTGAGTAATTGAAGCAGATTGCAGCTGTGTTTACTTCAGCTTTCCTTGGTTATACAGTAGTACCTCTAGATACGAGCTACTCCACATGCGAGTATTCCAAGTTACGAGCAGAGAGGCAAGCAAAATTTCTGTTCTACATACGAGCTTAAATTCGGGATACGAGCCGAGCGTCCACTAGGTGGCGCAAGAATTCCATTTTTTCCAGTTATCTCCGGGCGAAAAGCCAAATCTAAATGCATTGGTTCGAGATACAAATTGATCGACATACGAGGTCGGCTCTGGCACGAATTAAACTCATATGTCAAGGTACCACTGTATATGAAGGTAAATAAATAGGAGGATTGGTAACAAACTTACCACCTCATCACCATCGCTAAATGAAAACTACCTTTGATTAGATTAGATTAGATTTATTGGATTTATATGCCGCCCCTCTCCGCAGACTCGGGGCGGCTCACAACAATGGTAAAAAACAGTACATAGTAACAAATCTAATATTTAAAAATCTAAATTACAGTTTTAGATTTAAAAAGTCCTAAAAAGAAACCCCAATATATAAAAAACAACACACCATCGAATCATACACAAAAACTACATGGGCAAGGGGGAGATGTTTCAATTCCCCCATGCATGACAGCAGAGGTGGGTTTTAAGGAGTTTGCGAAAGGCAAGGAGGGTGGGGGCAATCCTAATCTCTGGGGGGAGCTGGTTCCAGAGGGTCGGAGCCACCACAGAGAAGGCTCTTCCCCAGGGTCCCGCCAGACGACATTATTTAGTCGACGGGACCCGGAGAAGGCCAAATCTGTGGGACCTAACCGGTCACTGGGATTCGTGCGGCAGAAGGTGACTTTATCTATTCAGCCATTTGCAAATATAATTTAGCCCAGAGTTCCCCAACTTTTCTGGTTGGCGGCCTGGAAGGCAGGAGGGGGAGGTGTTTTTATGCACTCATGTGTGCACGCGAACGGGGCCGGAAGTGCTTGGTGACGCTAGCACAAGTGGTGTGTGTGAGTGCATGCACCTGCACTGCACTGGTCAACTGCTCACACTGCCTGATGGCCTACAGACTGCGGTTCCAGCCATGTTTGGGGATCCCTGACTTAGCACATAGCGATAGCATTTAAGATTAGATTAAGATTTATTAGATTTGTATGCCGCCCCTCTCCAAAGACTCGGGGCGGCTCACAACAACAATAATACAATATACAGAGTACAAATCCAATATTAGATAAAAAGGCTAAATTTAAAACCCATAAATATTAAAAATGATCGTTACTGCACAATCACACCATTCTCATGTATTACATGAGTATTACCATTCTCATGGATTACTGCACAATCACACCATTCTCATGGATTACAGTCAGAAAAAAGGTGGTGGTGGGGGAAGAGATAGTTAGTCCCCCCATGCCTGGAGACTTAAACTTATATACCGCTTCATAGCGTTTTTACCGCTTTTTCTAAGCGTTTTACAAGGTCAGCATATTGCCCCCCAACAGCTCAACTTCTGCCTTAGGTGTTCAAGTCTGAGAATTCTGCCAGACAGCCGGAACAAAACTGACAAATTTTAAAGAAGCGGTTTCATTTCTTCACAGCATTTTGTCTAACATCGAAGAAGTCCATCAGAACATGGGCTACTGTCCTCAGTTTGATGCCATTCAGGAATTGCTGACAGGGCGAGAGCACCTGGAATTCTTTGCGCTCTTAAGAGGAGTTCCTGAGAAAGAAGTCTGCAAGGTAAATTGATACAAGCAGAAGAACCACCCAGCTTAATTGCCACCACAAATTCCCCATGGCTGGTGATTAAGTGAAATATGCAGAAATAAGCATATACTTCCTGTCCCTTAAAGGAGAAGGCAGGACATTCATGCTTTGTATGTTTCACCGTATGTTCTTATTAGTGGGTTAGAAAAATAATACAAAGTTATAAGAAAACAAACAAACGAAACAGAAAATATAAAGACTGGGCTATGTCAAATTTATTTGTATCCCACCCTATATCATTTCCAAGCCTATGTAAGCTAAATTTCTTCCTAAATGTGAAGTATTTTACAGTCTGGTCTATGGAGATTTAAGTTCCCTTTCTGCAGGGGAACTTGGGATTGCTTCACAGTCCTATTTCCCCCCACCCCATTTTATTAATTTCATGTGTACCCTCCAGTCATTTGTTCAGATGAGGAAGGAAGGAGGCAGGAAAGGAGGGTGGGAGGAAGGAAGGAAGGAAGGAAGGAAGGAAGGAAGGAAAGAGTCAGTGAGGAAGGGAGGGAGGGAAGAGGGGGAGAGAGGGAAGGAAGGAAGGAAACGGCAGGAAGGAAGGAAGGAAGGAAGGAAGGAAGGAAAGAGTCAGTGAGGAAGGGAGGGAGGGAGGGAAGAGGGGGAGAGAGGGAAGGAAGGAAGGAAACGGCAGGAAGGAAGGAAGGAAGGAAGAGGGAGGAAGAAAGGAGGTAGAGAAGGAAGGAAGAAGGCAGGGAAGAAGGAGGGAAGGGAGGAAGGAAGGAAAGAAGGAAGGAAGGAAGGAAGGAAGGAAGGGAAGGTCTTTCTTAGATTGCTTCTTCTATTTTCCATTCTCAAGAAAGGGAAATAGAATTTAATTTGTTAAAAATAGTTTTAACTTTTTTATGCCTCTGCAACCCTTCACGAACCCCCAGAAAACCCAAATGCTCCTCAATATTGTGGGTATGAACCATACTAAGTTGACTTAGGATATATAATAAACCTATGTGGATTCAAAGATAGAAAGGTGGTTCAAAACACATGGGGATATGCATATTGTATTGCCCACAACCCTTTCAACATGATGCTTCTTTCCCCATGATCAGATAGCAGCTTCGAAGTAAAAATGCTGTTGTGAATATGGAGGTTGCTCACATTGCGTCTGCCTGCAATTCTTTAAAGTAGCTGCATCTTTTCTTAAATCTCAAGCTTTAGGAAAGATGCAGCTACTTTAAAGAATTGCAGGCAGATGCAATGTGGGCAACCTCAATATTCACAACAGCATTTTTACTTTGAAATGGAAAGTATTGGCCAGTTTTAATAGATAGCAGATTAATGAACAGGAATCGAAGCGTCCGCTGTTCTAAATTACAGAGACCGTATTTCAGTTCTCACGTTGCTTTCCCATTTGGCAGGTCGGTGAATGGGCTGTCCGTAAACTAGGCCTTGTAAAATATGCTGAAAAATATGCCGGAACCTACAGTGGTGGGAACAAGCGCAAGCTATCTACTGCAATGGCCCTAATTGGGGGGCCTCCTGTGGTCTTCCTGGTAAGTATAGGCATGATCAAAATGGTAACACACCTCATTAAAACTAGGAAGACACCATGAGTAGTGTCAACCAAAACTACTTTGCTGTCAAAAGCAGATTATGAATTGCACCTCCTTCCCAATCTCTTATACTGGAATCAGATCAGAGTGTTATCTTGGGACTTGACACATGCCATAAGAATAAATAGAATTCACAAGTTAGCTCATTAAAATTGATACAATATCTCATAATTAAAATTGAAAGAGTTGACACCATTCATTTTTTTCAATATTCAATATCTTCTAGAATCATTAACTTTCCAAAGATTGGTTAGCAACTCTTGCCCCTCTCCATGAGTTGTACAGTCCGTTGTTATTGACAGGTGTAAATCACACAGCGCTTTATGGGCTATCTCCTTCTGCTTGTTGGCAAACTAAAGAGGCAGCTTCTATCGCCCTTTCTCCCTACCACACTATTTGCACTAGGGTAACTTTTTAATGAGAAAAACTTCCAAGTGCCAATTCACTCAGATTTAGTAACAGTCCAGATTTTCCCTAATTTCATTTAGCACCTTATACCAGGAAATGTACATTGTGATTAAATATTAAGCCCTTGTCTTCTGTGATTAAGCCTGGTTGACAATAAGCACTCTCCTCTGGCAGTAATGGTGAAACCAATGCATTTATTCTGTGTCAATTGAAGGATGAGCCAACTACAGGAATGGATCCCAAGGCCCGCCGCTTCCTTTGGAACTGTGCCTTGAGCATCATCAAAGAGGGAAGGTCCGTGGTCCTTACATCTCACAGGTAACTGATCACAACATTCAAAAATCGTTTTGCATTATTTTCAATTTAGAGCCCATTTACTCTCCCTTTAAATGAAAGATAACAGAATGTTCTTGATCTAAATTTTGCCAGGAAGAAAATGCACAAAAGTTTAATGGCACAACAGATCCACTTATCAGAATAAACATAAAACCAAGTAGGGCAAAATAGGCTAATAATCTTTTCTTCTTTTACAAATGACCACTTAGTAATAAAGCAGAAGATGCATTTTTTGAATTTTTATTTTATTTTAGGTAGCAAGGCTTTCTTAGGCCGGCAGAAGGCAGTATATCCACCTCCACAGCTATCTCTTTCATATGACCCTTATTACTAACATACACAGTATGCTTCCTATGAATCTAAGCTTTATTTTTCTGTGACCAAGGAAAGCTTTGGGGGGGAAGGGAAGATTTTTCTCCATGAAAAAACATGGGCCTGTACGATACAGGTCTCTGCTAGAATGGCTAACAGTGGGAAAGGGCTGGTTCGCTCACTTACAAGATATTTTAATCTTACAAGATTCCAAAACCCTGCATATCTAGAGCATCCTGTTTCTTGAGGAATTAAAACAGTTGTGGTTTCCAAAAATCACTAAATATCTATGATTGTTAAAGGGGAAATTATCAGAATGAAGACGGTAAAAAGTAATTTCAAAGTTTATAAATAGATTGATATGATTAGTTGCATACAATGGGAGAGAGTTGTAAAAACATGTTTAATAATATTTTTACTGATTTTTCTCTTTTTTTAATTGTTATTTTTTTATGTTTCTTGTATTGTTCCTTTATCTTTACATAATTATAGCATCTTATGTTTGGAAAAATGACAGACAAAGGCAACTACTTTTCTAATTATTTTTCAAGACGACATAACGAACTTGCCGTAGTTCTATTAATAAATAAATAAAACAATGGATTTTAAAACTATTTCCACTTTTTACATGTTGTCCACTATGCCTCTTTACATTTCTTTTTCCTTTTATGTAATTATTTTTTTCCCATTAATTGTTTTCATAAATACATCCTTTAAAAAGCTGTTGAATATTTCACATGTATAATGAATTTGGTTTTCTTCCCCAAATAGCATGGAAGAATGTGAAGCCCTCTGTACTCGAATGGCAATCATGGTGAATGGGCGGTTCAGGTGCCTTGGCAGTGTCCAACACTTGAAGAACAGGTAAAACTGTTTGGTCCCTCCTGTTTTTATTTCAAATATATGCATTTCTGTTTTTTGAAAGATGGATAGCTCATAGTAAGGTTTTTACAATGACTTTTTAAAAAAACTTTGCATAAAGTCCCAAAAGTACTTTTTTAAAATAAACTTTATTAATTTTTCATAAAAATTGACAAACATACAAACACACATTTAACATAAAATTCGGGTTGCAATTCCCCGCTTGTCATAGAAGTCAAATTTCCATACAGAAAAAGAATACAGTATTAACACCTTGTATCAACATATTAATTTAACTGAAAAAAAGAAATTTTGTTTAACCTTGTATAAAAAAGAAAAACCTTCATATATAAACAAGATAAAACCAAAAATTTAAATCATAACAATACTTCTACAGTTCTCACATAAATTTTACTTTTAATTCTTCTTCTTATTTATCCATATATACACTTTATTCCAAATCACATAAAATTATGATTCCTCTTGGTTGTTTAGCCGTCTTGTCATCATATCCATTTCAGCGCAATCTAATATTTTCTTAATTACCTCTTCCTCTTTGGGAATATTTTCCCCTTTCCAATTTTGCGCATATACTATTATGGCCGCTGTCAAAATATGAATAACTAAGTGAAAAATATCTTTCTTATATTTATATTAAACTACAAATAACTATTAAAAAGCAAGGAACTACAAATAACTATTAAAAAAACAAACAAAAACAAAAGTACTTTTTTAGGAGGCAACATGACTTTCTTGTTTTTTTTTCTTTGAAGACATTTCAGTTCTCATCTAAGAAGCTTAGAAACATAGAAATTGACAGCAGAAAAAGAACTCATGGTCCATCTAGTCTGCCTTTATACTATTTCCTGTATTTTATCTTAGGATGGATATATGTTTATCCCAGGCATTTTTAAATTCAGTTACTGTGGATTTACCAACCACATCTGCTGGAAGTTTGTTCCAAGCATCTACTACTCTTTCAGTCAAATAATATTTTCTCATGTTGCTTTTGATCTTTCCCCCAACTAACTTCAGATTGTGTCCCCTTGTTCTTGTGTTCACTTTCCTATTAAAAACACTTCCCTCCTGAACCTTATTTAACCTTTTGACATATTTAAATCTTTCGATCATGTCCCCCCTTTCCCTTCTGTCCTCCAGAGGGTCTTCAGCTCTGACTGGATAGTAGGGATTGGAAGGATTTATATTCCTTGCAGACAGCTGGTTGTTTGCATCCTTTCAATGGCACTCTAAAAGGATGCAAATGACCAGCTGTCTCAATTAAGAAGCAGCTTCTGCAATTTGCAGAAAACCCCCCCACACATAGTTAAAACATTTATGGGTGGAATAGTCCAGATTCTTCTTAAAAGCCTGAAATGGCTTTTTAAGAAACTTTCAGATATGAGCAACTCATCTCGTTCTTAAGATAGACTGTTGATAGACTATTCTGTTTATGTACATACATACCTTATGATCAGAATTTTTTCCTTATTCCTTTCCTTATTTAAGGAAAATTTAGGTTGCTACAATTTATACCCATTACTTTTTATCCTGGGTCTTGTAGACAAGAAAATAGTTTTTGGGCAACTGCCCAGTTTTCCAATTTGCTAATTTATTGGTTGAATTTACTCACATTTATACTTAAGGAAGATAATGTGAAAAAAGGGCAAGTTTAATATTAAATTTTATCTATCTTCCTGCTAATATCAGGGAATTGAAAGGATGTCAGTGTTTTAAGAAAGATTATTTAGTATTCCATCACTTAACTCCCATTGAAGATGAACATTTAAGATTACAATGTCTAAGCACATGGCTAATAAATCTAAATCTAATAATCGGATGTTAGCTGGTGGTATATATATATACTTGCATTGCTGTCCTTTTTGTTTATTAATGCGATGACTATAAAATAAACGACAACTCATTCCTGGCATAGAATTTGCTGTAAAACATGTAGGACATGAAGGCTTGTAAGCTTAATATTTTCTGGATCACTCATAAGTCAATGAAAATGAAATAAGCTTGTTCTGAAAAGTTATTTCAAAATCACAGATACATCGCTTTCCTGTGCTTGTCCAAATAGACACATAAGGTCCTTGTTGTTTACATTGCTTTTCCTTTTTATGTTTAGTCGTAAGTTGTGTGGACTCTTTTGGCATTCATGCCAAACTGATTAATGAATACCTGAAAGCACACGCAGCTGTAATCATATATATTAGATCCTCATCGAAGAAAAATGGTTGTCCAAATTTGATTTATCATGGATCAATGAGCATGTTGAGGCTTTTCTCATTAATCCCCAGCAGGGGTGGGTTCCAACTTACCTTACTGCTAGTTAGCTTCCTCCTACACTGCATAGCCATGCCTCGTGGGCATGTGCATGCATGCACAGTACAACCCCCCCCCAAAAAATCCAACCCCCAGCCCCCCAAAAATGCCAAAAAAAATGGCGACCGCTTGATATACCGACGGAGAGAGACATGATTAAAAAAATACTCGACTGTGCAGAACTGGACAAACTAACACAGGAACCTAAAAACAAGGACTAGTCAGGCTATTACGATACTTGGAAAGAATTTTACATATGGGTTGACAATAGAAGAAATAACAGCTGTAAATAATATATATTATGTTTATTACATATTAGATTTTTTAAAAATAAATTAAGATTGAGAATTTATTATAATCTTAATTGTTATTATACTGCTTAAATGTCAAGCTAGAACTGAACCACTGTTGTTACAGCCCGCAAATACATACTAAGAAAGAAATTACTTGAGTTTCAGTTCAGGTAGTGGAGAGGGTTAGGGTTATGTTTTGTTGGTCTGTGTTGTTTTGTACTTCAAGACATATGTATAATCAAAATAAGCAAACATATGATAAATTATGTAATGTCTTTTTTAATATTTATAAACTCAATAAAAATAATTTAAAAAATGGCAATCACATGCACAGTGCTGGAAACTCGGCTTCTGCACATGTGGTGAAGAAAAAAAAAGCTTAAAAATTCAGAAAACATTTTTTAAAAAAAAAACATGGTGGCGGCCACAGACTAGCACCGACCGATCCAGTTCATTAATGTCATCGTGACATAATCAGAGGGTTCGCTACCGGTTCAGGCGAACCAGTCCGAACCGAGAGGAACCCACCACTGATCTCCAGGACTATGATTATGTGGCACTTTTGAAATCAATGGCACGTTTTTTCCAGGATCAGAAATGACCTGTGAGAAAGCCAGAAGACATTACAGCTATGATGTCCTTTAAAAAAAACCTTTGGGTAACCCTGCTGAGTACCCCTGCTTTCCTTACGTTTCAGGTTTGGAGATGGCTACACAATCATTTTACGAATAGCAGGGACGATCCCTGACCTCACCCCTGTTGAGAACTTCTTCAAGCTCGCTTTCCCGGGAAGTGTGCTGAAGGAGAAGCATCGCAACATGTTGCAATATCAGCTCCCATCCTCTCCGTCCTCTCTGGCTAGGATATTTAGCATCCTCTCCCAGAACAAAAAGAGACTCCACATAGAAGACTACTCCGTTTCCCAGACCACACTTGACCAAGTAAGTTGATAGCATGACATTTTTTGGGGGGGGAGGAAGTGTCTCAACATCTCCTTCCTTTAGTGCTGGGCGGTGCAGTCAGGTGCTCCGTGACAGTAGAAAATTCCAGGGAGGGCACGCATCTGCGCGCCCCTGATGTGCACATGTGCGCTTGTTGGTGCGAGATCTGGCTTCTGTGCATGCGCAAGTGAGATTTCAGCTATTTTCGCTGATTTTTTGCTTTGTGCATGCACGGAAGCAAAAATGTTGGCAAAAATCAGCAAAATCTCTTGTGCCCTCATCATGCAAGTTTTTGGAGGTTTTGGAGGGCGCACGGTAGCGCCAAAGATGAGCGGCCCTTCCCTGCTTTCCTTGATCGTCAGCTTGAGTTGTACACTTCAGTTGTTGTTGTTGTTGTTGTTGTTGTTGTTGTTATTATTATTATTATTATTATTATTATATTCTACCCTTCTAATATGATAGGGTTTTAGTTATTTCTTTTAATATTAGAGTTTTGCTACTATAATATTGTTTTTATCATTGTTGTGAGCCACCCCGAGTCATCGGAGAGGGGCGGCATACAAATCTAATAAATTATTATTATTATTATTATTATTATTATTATTATTATTCTCTGACGACTTGGAGCGGCTCACAAAATACAATACAATATTAATATGCGTACAAATCTAATACAGTGGTACCTCAAGATACGAACCCCTCGTCTTACGAACAACTCGTGATACGAACCCGGGGTTCAGAAAAATTTTGCCTCTTCTTACGAACTTTTTTCGAGTTACGAACCGGCGTTTGGAGACTGCTGGGAAGCCGTGCGGCTGTTTTAAAAGGTAACAGCCGGGCGGCGGGGCTTCCCAGAAGCCTCCCGAACACCGGTTCGTAACTCGAACAAAGTTCGTAAGAAGAGGCAAAATTTTGCTGAACCCTGGGTTCGGTTCGGGAGGTTGCTGGGAAGCCCCCCAGGCTGGCTGCGACCTTTTAAAACACCTGCGCCGCTTCGCAGCTGTCTCCCGAAGTCGAACGCGGAAGTTCGGCTTTAGCGTTCGGCTTCAGGAGACAGCTGGGAAGCGGCGCGGGTGTTTTAAAAGGTCGCAGCCGGCCTGGGGGGCTTGCCAGCACCCCCCTGAACCCCGAACTTTTGCCAAACTTCGGGTTCGGGGTTCGGGGGGGTGCTGGCAAGCCCCCCAGGCCGGCTGCGACCTTTTAAAACACCCGCGCCGCTTCGCAGCTGTCTCCCGAAGCCGAACGCGGAAGTTCGGCTTCAGCGTTCGGCTTCAGGAGACAGCTGCGAAACGGCGCGGGTGTTTTAAAAGGTCGCAGCCGGCCTGGGGGGCTTGCCAGCACCCCCCCGAACCCTGAACTTTTGCCGAACTTCCGGGTTCGGGGTTCGGGGGGGTGCTGGCAAGCCCCCCAGGCCGGCTGCGACCTTTTAAAACACCCGCGCCGCTTTGCAGCTGTCTCCCGAAGCCGAACGCAGAAGTTCGGCTTTAGCGTTCGGCTTCAGGAGACAGCTGGGAAGCAGCGCGGGTGTTTTAAAAGGTCGCAGCCGGCCTGGGGGGCTTGCCAGCACCCCCCCGAACCCCGAACCCGGGTTCGGGGGGTGCTGGCAAGCCCCCCAGGCCGGCTGTCACCTTTTAAAACAGCCGTGCGGCTTCCCAGCAGTCGCCGAAAGCCGTTTTTTTGCAGGGTTTTTTTTGGTTGCACGGATTAATTGACTTTACATTGTTTCCTATGGGAAACAATGTTTCGTCTTACAAACCTTTCGTCTTACGAACCTCCTCCTTGCACCAATTAAGTTCGTATCATGAGGTATTACTGTAGTTAAAATTCTAAACTAAAATCCCCTTATATTTAAAAACAATCAATTAACTCAATCACATCCATACATAATATTTCATGGTCAGAGAAAAGGGGGAGCATGCTCTAACTGCCCCAGGCCTGGCAACCTATCTATGTAGGACCTAATCGGCCGCTGGGATTACTACCTTGGTTCTTTCTCCGCTGGTTGAATATTCACTCCAGTCCAATAAGTGACAAAGAGGAATCAACATCTCCCTGTGATGACCTATTTTCGCTTTTGCAAAAGGCGAGGAGGGTGGAGGCAGTGCTCTGGGGAGGAGCTGATTCGAGGGCTGGGGCCACCACAGAGAAGGCTCTTCCCCTAGGTCCCGCCAGATGACATTGTCTAGTCGACGGAACCTGGAGAAGGCCAACTCTGTGGGACCTAATCGGCCACTGGGATTGCTACCTTGGTTCTTTCCCCGCTGGTTGAATATTCACTCGTCACAATAGGTGACAAAGAGGAATCAACATCTCCCTGTGATGACCTATTTTCGCTTTTGCAAAAGGCGAGGAGGGTGGAGGCAGTGCTCTGGGAGGAGTTGATTCGAGGGCTGGGGCCACCACAGAGAAGGCTCTTCCCCAGGTCCCGCCAGATGACATTATCTAGTCGACGGAACCTGGACAAGGTGACAAAGAGGAATCGACATCTCCTTGTGATGACCTCATTGTTGATGTGCACCTTTTTGTTCTCTCAGGTATTTGTAAACTTCGCCAAGGACCAAAGTGATGAAGACCACACAAAAGACTTGTCGTTGCACAAAAACCAGACTACGGTAGATGTAGCTGTCTTGACTTCCTTTTTGAAAGATGAAAAGGTGAAGGAAAGCTGTGTGTGAATATCCTTCCTCAGAAGGACACGATGGTCGCGCTGAGCAGAAGGGAGAAACGTTCATCCTTTCTGTATTAAGGATGGGATCTTCCCAAGTGGACACAGATCGAGGCCGAGGAGATGCAGATGGAAATTACCAATGGGACATTGTACCGGTAATCATTCAATGCAATGCAATTCAATGCAAACGAAACAATATTCCATTACAGAGGCAGGGCCTCTGGGACATGTTGCCTTGTTGTACTGTTCTCTAGTGAAAGACTTGAATTTAGCTATTCTTACATTATAATTCTGTGAAACTCTTAATATGGTGCCACTTGCTGCTACGTCGTCTTCTGCCATACTCCCAGTTGTTTCTACTTAGTTCGTTTCGTGTTAAGAATTACGTTAACAACAGTTCAGAGAGTTGTGGCCAGTGATTTATTTATTCACCATGCTAAGGTAGGCACAGCCCGCTCGGCACAGGGAAAGGAACTGCTTGGGCGCTACATCATTGCTGGCAATGAATGCATCAACAGAACCAGCGTCCAGCAGTGACACCCAGTGCGATATTGTGGCCTTATTTAAGTATTAGCTATTGGCCTGGTTGACTCATACATGCTTGAGGGGACTGGTATGACAGCCATTAGGAGGTCTTAGTAGTGGGACATGAAGTACACCATCAAAATAGGCTACTTTGATTTCAATGTTTCTTAATGGCTTGTAGAAGAATCAACTACTAACCATCAAAGCATCCGAGACAAATTTCTGTCCTAATGGTAGGGTGACCAATTGCTTGTTTTCTCCCCTTTGCTTTGTTGTGGAACTGTTGCTCTTTTTACATTTCTTTACTTAAGCTCGATTGTTGATATGTCTATTTTCTTGTAAAAATGCTATCTGTCAAGAGAGACTCCGCAATCTCTAAAGAACCCTCTATTATCACCCATACTAAGGCATCTGTTTTCCTGTTTTATCACAAAATATCTAAATGTGTATAGCATTATTTCCGTCAATGTTGAAAACCTTCAGTTATATATCCTCACCTCTGTCCTGGTTTTTATATCATTTGAAATCATACAATGGTGACCTCCTACTTTGCGTAGCAGATGTGAGGTTTCAGAGTTGAGGTTGGAGAAAATCCTCCAGAAAAAAACAGCTGGGGGTCTTGAGTTTCCATAGTCCTTCCATTTCTCTTACTCCATGGCTTTTATGTGGCCCATACACTGATCTCCTACTCCAGATGTAGATTGAAGGTAGGCATTAAAAGTTGGATATGTGGATGACAAGCAACTGAAACATAATTTTTAAAAAAATATAGTCTATTTTTCAGCAATTGTTTATTTGGAAATTTATATGGAAGCTTTTTTTACCCCCCCAGTCAGCCCAGATTGTACCTTTAAATAAAAAGGTAGGAGAAGCAAAATGGCTACAAACATCTGTTTGTAGTACTGGGTAACAAACCAACACTTGTGCTCATCACAGCTGCCATATACTAATATTTCAGACCTGTCCCAAGCTAGCTAAAATTCTGAAATGATTAGCTGCACTAAGTCTTTTTGAAGGCAGCGGGACATCAATCTGAATGCTGTACACTCATTTTTGCACCCAACTTTCAATGACTTGCAATTTAGTTTCCCCCTCTCTTTTTTTCTTTTTCTGTCTCTTTCCATATAAGTAGGTATTTTTTCTACAAATATAAATGCTCTATTTTAATATGATTTTAAAACACATTTGCAAATTTAATACAACCCAAACGGAGGTAAACATTAACTATACAATCCCTTGACACAACAGTAAGTCAAAATAACTGGTTTAGAGTTAAATGACAGCTGTATTTGCAATGTAAGGTTGAAATCCTATGCAAGGTGACTTGGCAGTTAGCTCTACTGATCACAATGGGACTTCAGTACAGGAATAATTGCATCTTCCAGTTGCTTTCAAATTCTTACTGATGTTTCATTAGAAATAATGATTTCTAGAAGTGCTTCTTGCTAAGAATGGAGATCCAGGCTAGGCTTGTTCCACACAAAATATTGGTAAATCACTGCATATAAATTTTCCTTTGCATCAGATAAATTAGCTGGAATCATCCTAATTTAGGGGTGTCAAATTCGATTTAATTGATGGCTGCATCAGGGTTGTTTAAGCTTGGGGGGGGGGCGCAGTTGGGCATGGGCGCAGTGGATGTGGCCAGTTCGACGTCCTGCAGACCACACACGGGCTTCCTGCAGCCCTCTGCCAGCAAAAATGGACATAAACCCCTTCAGAGCTCTATTTTCATCGGCAGAGGCACAGCAAGCTGGTCCTTCACTATTTTCAGGGTGTTCCTGCGGTCCAGATCCAAGCATCCTGCAGGCCGGATCCAGCCTTGAGTTTGACAGCTCTTTCCTAATTGCTGTCTTGTCGTGTGATATAAAACCACTGATCAAGGAACTGAGCAAGAATATTTGCTTCATGTTATGTGATTAAAAGTGCTGTTATCCTTCTGCAGTATTTGTGATACTGTAAAGATAGTTTCATATGAATATATTTCTTACAGAATATGTATAATAAGTCCCTATTACTGTGCTTTTCCTCCCAGTTCTGTTCCAATCCCTTCCCTTCTCTAATATGATTGGTCCTTCATTCCAAGCACTTTATGCTGGCTGTAATGGGATCTATTTTTGCACTGGAATATCTTATAAACTTTGCAAAACGATAGTTTCACATATACACAAAAACAATCTTTTAAGTTAAAAATCTTTCAATGGACATTTTCATGGAAAAACAAATATATATTTGTAATGCTAATAACTATTTGTGAAATATTAATAGGCATCTGTTAATTGCCTTGTATCAAGTAAAGAATAAAAGTGTTGCTGGTTTACAGATTATTAAGCGTTTGTGAGATTTATGTTAATCTAAACACTGTAAGTAGGAAATGGTATAGTTCTCTATTTCTCAATAATGAAGTATTGTAGATATATAGTGTTCTGTCGAGCTGTCTGGTAGAATCCTCCCAAAAATGCACAGATACAATTTCAGACACACACATGTTTGAAAATCCAAAACAATGTTCTTTATACTGAAAATGGAAATAAACAGAGCACTCTTTTTGTATAACAAAGAGCACTTGTCTCCAAACAAATTGGTAATTTGCACAAGTCCCTTATCAGTTCTGTGATACTTAGCTTGCAGCTGTGAGGCAATTCACAGTCCTTATTCTTTTACAAAGTGAAACACACTTTGCTCTGGGTTAGTTTCAAAGCGGGGGAAAATCAGCACACAAAGATCAAAGTCAGCAAAGCAGTCATGAAACACAAGGATCAGATAATCCTCCACAATGACCAAACCCACAGGCTGCTATTTATAGCAGCCTCACTAATTACCACAGCCCCACCCAACCACAGGTGGCCTCATTTTCTTTGATAATAATCTCTCAGTTGTTGTTGCCTGTGCATCGCTCTCCGCATGCGTGACTGTATCATTAACTCTTGTTCTGAATCCAAGGAGGAGCTAGATAATTGATCTCCTTCTGAGCTGTCTGCCACACTCTCCTCCTCCCTGTCACTCATGTCTTCTTGGTCAGAGGAGCCTTCATCAGCAGATTCCACGGGGGGGGGGGCAAAACAGGCCTGCAGCATGTGGATGTCTCCCCCACATCCACAGTCCTTGGGGCAGGAGCTGGGCCAGAGCTAACCACAACATATAGTAGCTGGTTAATGCAGAATTAGAATATGTAGTGTATGTTTTGTTAAAAATGAAGTGCACTGATTAACTGAATTCCAATTATGAACAAAGATATTCTGAAGACGACATTGCATTTTAACCTAAAAAGACATGTATATGAATGTTTTTCCGAATATGGTTCAGATTATTAGTTTTGCTTTTCCGGTTAGCCCATTTGGCTGTTTTTTCACCATCCCAGGCTTCAGTGAAGCCTGTGCACATGCATGGGGATATTATGGGGGGAATTGTGTGCATACATGGGGCAGCATTAGGTGTGTGTGTAGGCATGGGGGAGAGGGAATGGCTGTGGGCATGTGTGGGCAAGCTAGCACACACACACACACACTTTTGACACATGAACCAAAGAAGGTTTGCCATCACTGTCATAGAGCCTGTCCCTAATTAGGGCTGAAAGAGCATGACTGGCTAAGGCCATCCAGCTGGCTTTTGTGCCTTAAAGGAAAATTAGATCCTGGATCTCCTTAAACCTACAACATACTAGTTCTCTGGGATGAGCTCAACGGGAATGAATCCTACTATAAAAACATTTGATTCCTCACTAACTAACTTTTAAAAAGTTAAACCCCTAGATTTTCATTTTAAGAACATTTTAATTTTAATTTTAAGAACATTTTAATTTTAATTTTAAGAACATTTTAATTTTAATTTTAAGAACATTTTAATTTTAATTTTAAGAACATTTTAATTTTAATTTTAAGAACATTTTAATTTTAATTTTAAGAACATTTTAATTTTAATTTTAAGAACATTTTAATTTTAATTTTAAGAACATTTTAATTTTAATTTTAAGAACATTTTAATTTTAATTTTAAGAACATTTTAATTTTAATTTTAAGAACATTTTAATTTTAATTTTAAGAACATTTTAATTTTAAGAACATTTTAATTTTCACTTTAAGAACATTTTAATTTTCACTTTAAGAACATTTTAATTTTCATTTTAAGAACATTTTAATTTTCATTTTAAGAACATTTTAATTTTCATTTTAAGAACACTTTAATATGGGTGTCATACCTAAAATTGGAAGCCGCAGCTGTTATTTAAAATAGGAACACAAAACATGTGTATTTCAAAAAGCCATTTTATTGTTTCAATTTCAACAACTGCATTTCGGGCACTGCAATTCGAACGATTGCTTCGAAAATACAAAAATGTGTATGCTACATAACATGCCAGTGCGAGTGACTCAGAATAAATCAGTTTATTCCATTTCTTCATTTGTATATGAATACATGGAAAAATTTACTTGAAACAGTTTCTCCACTTACTTCAATTTTTCCATGCATTGAAAAGGAAATAAAAGCTGGTAAGGACTTGAAACTGACATACATGTTATTTATAGGAAAAAATAGAAAATAGACAGAAAGAAAAAATCATGTTCATGATTTTTGGACACTTTTCATTCAATTAAAGTTCCACTGTAAAAGCATTTTTGGTCCAGTGCTAGTACAGCGACAAGCAAACAAACATAAAAGATAAAATTCAGACAATGTTATATAAAATTGCAGACAAGTCTATGTTAGCTTAGAGCAGTGGTTCTCAACCTTGGGGTCGGGACCCCTTTTGAGGGTCGAATGACCATTTCACAGGGGTCGCCGAAGACCATGAGAAAAGACAAATTTCCAATGGTATTAGCAACTAAAGCTTCTATTCTGGCATCTCGGAGTCCTCGGAGAGGGGCGGCATACAAATCCAATTAAATAAATAAATATTTTTACAATCCAACCAATCAGGCATTTACAGGGCGGTGTCCCTCTGACCTCTTGCCAATCAGCTTAAAGATCTGTTGGAAGAATTGGCACTAAACTTATAGTTGGGGGTCACCACAAGATGAGGAACTGTGTTAAGGGGTCGCGGCATTAGAAAGATTGAGAACCACTGGCTTAGAGTAATGCAGCACTTAGGTTTAGGACAAACAAAATGTACATTAAAAAAACTTGAAAATAATGCTTTGGAATAATGAAGGTCATTTGGAAAAGATCCTTCATGATGTGTAAAGTTCAGAAAACTTAACAAAAAACCCTATGCTTTTCTTAAATCATTCTGGACTGTATTTTTCCCTTTTTAGAGACTTATTTTCACAGATGTATAATTTATACAAGGAAAGACCCTAATAGAAAGAATGTGTGGATGTTCACTTTCAACTAACATAACTTAGTGACTTAGTGAATTTTCATTTCACATGGCGGGAGATTAAACTTTCCGTTTCCAGCAAGAGAAATACTGTAGGTATAGGATTGCTACCAGAAAGAGAGGTTAGATTTTTATCATATTTTATAAACAAGGGAGAAATATAGTTGAACTACTAAAACCCTTAGATGCCCTTAACAGTGCAATGAAAAATAATTAAGCATTATATTCATTTCAATGGTGAGAACGCTGTAGGAAGTAGGAGGCTGTTTTGCTGGGATTCCAGGAATTGAACGCTTTCTCGAACTAAAAGTAAATCACACAGGCAATTAAAAGGTTAATAGTGGTATATCTCCCCCCCCCCCCCAAAAGAATGAGTCCCAAAGGGAAAGGGAAAATATGAGAAATCTTTCACTTACCAGCTGCTACTAACCGAGGATCCTCGTGGGCATAGTGTCTTCCGGCTGCCCGACTGTCTGGACTCTCATTCCACCAAAGCACGTGAACTACGAAGACAGAAAACTGCAAGTCAATAACAGTGTGAATTAAATACACAATGTATTTTACTAGAATAGGTTTTGCTGAATAATCTTTATTTGGAAAGCCATGCCTGCCCCTTGTTATGGATTGTACTTACTGATATTGTATATAAAAAGAATCCTTTCCATTCACACACTACTGCAACACTCACATAGAATTTTGGAGTATTCAATAACATTAATCATTATGGCTCTCAGCTATCCAATAATGAAATTACTGAAGGGATTAAACTGCTAATTGAATTAAATATTAATGAAGTTAAATTATTAATTACATCAAATACTTAACCAAATATGTTTAAAGCATAATTATTAGTCATGAACAGAGTCAACTTATTGTAATCAAATAAAAGAACCTGCATTTTCTGTCTTCACTACTAACCATTTTACCGCTCAGTGCTCAAATTCTAAGCATGTTCTAAAACAGAATTTCTCTTAAGAGGCAAAGAAACTGATTATTTTTCTTCGAAATAATAAAAGGCACTAGCCTGATTTCGGCAGCATCACCAATTTTTCATTGGGTGACTGTGGCGATTAGTGATGGTGCCACCTCTATGTTGGTTGAGGCAGGCAGGATTCCCTTGAGTACCATTTGTTGGGGGTCAGGGGAAAGGGAGTGTCTTTCCTTCTCTTTCTGCTCAAGATCCCACTGGGCCACTGTTTGACACAGAATGCTGGACTCAATGGGCTTTGGCCTGATTCAGCATGGCTCTTCTTATGTTCTCATGTGTTGCCAGTCCCAATTGTGGTCAGTAACCAGGACTACCTTTAGTATACAGTATTTCCGTTACAGGTAAACCTTTTCTGCTGAACGAAGTCTAATTCCAGGCAGCTTTCTAAACATGTCCATCCAGACATTTTTGCAACACTATGCCTTGTTTTAAGGTATCTTTCAATTTTCCACACTAATCTTCAGCCCTAACATTCTCCGATCCATTGATGGTATTCAGCCGGTTTGGTTTGGGCAAATTGGTAGCGGTGACTGCAGGTGGGCCTGCCCACATGTCCAGACAGAAGTAATGCCATCCTATTAATCCATGTTTTGGAGGCCAGGCACCAGGCAGGAGTTCCGATTTACCTCCGCTATTGGTGCTGATGCTTTGGATGACAAGTAGGCGCATGCGCGTACCTGGCAGGTGTGGGTGTGTGTCGGAGTGAGATTTGGCTTCTGTGCATGCACAGGAAGCAAATCTCACAAGAAGACACACGGGCGCATGAGATTTTGGCGATTTTTTTTGCTTCCACACATGCACGGAAGCAAAAGATTGCCAAAAATTGCTGCAATCTTACTCTCGTGAATGTCCTCTCATGAGATTTTGCTTCCTGCGCATGCACAGAAGTAAAATCTTGCTCCGACACATGCATCCGCCCGTCGATCACCTGGAGCTGTGCATGCAGCTCCATTTGCGCTACCAGTGTGCCACTCCCTCCGTCCAAGCAGGAACCCAACACGGCCAGGCATGTGCGTGGAAGGCACGTGTGCAAGCAAAACGCATGCGCAGAAGGCGGGCAAGCCAATGACAAGAATATGTGAAACCCACCGCTGCTCCAATCCAAGTATGAATCAGATCAAAATTTGCTTACTTTCAAGCCCAGATGAGATCAGCCATGTGTTACCCTGAACCAAAGGTTGTTTCCTTACTTCTTGCCTAAAAAATAGCGGATCTACCGTATTTTTTGGAGTATAAGACGCACCAGAGTATAAGACGCACCTTAGTTTTTGGGGAAGAAAATAGGGAAAAGAATCTGCTTGCCAGGTATTCATTTGTCTAGGGTCCTTAGTCAAGTCACATTATTTTATCTCCTGCCTAGGGCTTTAAAATAACTTTATTTGGAGAGAATAACAATGAAAGAACTTGCAAGCCAGTAAGAGCTGAGAACATCGCTAACACCTGGCTAGGGCTGGAAAGAAACTTATTCAGAGCAAGCTAGAGTAATGAAAAAAAACCCTGCAAAAACTTAGGGCTTGGAAAACATTCTTCGCAGAGAGAAACAATGGAAGAGCCTGCAAGGTAAGAGCTGGGAAGATCGTTAGCAGCTAGTTAGGGCTGGAGTGGGGGGGAGCTACATTCAGAGTATAAGACACACTCTTTTAGGGAAGAAAAAGGTGCATCTTATACACTGAAAAATACGGTATGTTGTACTGAAATCTAATAAGCAACCATACCTCTGTTGAGTAGTCCATATTCAGTATGGAAAACCCCAATCAGCTTAGTATATCCACTGTTTATGTGGGCTTTAATTGCAGCTTTAAAGGACTGTCCCCACACGGCTGGTCCACCAGGTTTCATCTGGAAGGTGACCAACTCACAGACACCTGGAAGCAGCAGCACCGGAAGAGAAAAAGATTCAGTACAGTGATCCCCCGGTTATTGCGTCCCCGACCATTGCGAACAGGGTAATTCGCGATTTTTCAACCCGGAAGTCAAAACACCATCTGCGCATGCGTGCCCTTTTTTCTATGGGCACGCATGCGTAGATGGTGCCCGGCAGATCAGCTGCTGGGCGGCTTCCCTGGGTCTTCCCCCTCTTGCTGGCGGGAGGGCGAGCAGCGGGCATCAGCAAGGAGTTTCCCCACCGCCCACGCAAACTCCTTGCTGCCGCCCGCCCTTCGCCCGCCCACACCGTTCATTCTCGCCGCTTTGGAGCTGAGTCCTGAAGCGAATTCACTTCAGGACTCAGCTCGAAAGCGGCCAGAGCGAGCGCGGACAAGCCGTTCGCTGGCGCTAGCTCTCGCCTGCCTGCCCGCTAGCGAGGAGCCGCCTGTCTGCCCGCTAGCGAGGAGCCGAAGATTGGGGGCGGCGCGGCTGTTTTAAAACGTCGCCACCGGCATGGGGGGCTTGCCAGCACCCCCCGGACCCCCAACCCGGGTTTGGGGGGCTGCTAGGAAGCCCCCCATGCCGGCGGGGACGTTTTAAAACACCCGCGCGACTTTCCAATGAGTCCCGAAGACAACGCGTTTGTCTTCGGGACTCATTGGAAAGTCGCGCGGGTGTTTTAAAACATCCCCGCCAACATGGGGGGCTCGCTAGCACACCCCCGAACCCCCAACCCGGGTTTGGCGGTGTGCTAGCGAGCCCCCCATGTCGGCGGGGATGTTTTAAAACACCCGCGCGACTTTCCAATGAGTCCCGAAGACAACGCGTTTGTCTTCGGGACTCATTGGAAAGTCGCGCGGGTGTTTTAAAACATCCCCGCCGACATGGGGGGCTCGCTAGCACACCCCCGAACCCCCAACCCGGGTTTGGGGGTGTGCTAGCGAGCCCCCCATGTCGGCGGGGATGTTTTAAAACACCCGCGCGACTTTCCAATGAGTCCCGAAGACAACGGGTTTGTCTTCGGGACTCATTGGAAAGTCGTGCGGGTGTTTTAAAACATCCCCGCCGACATGGGGGGCTCACTAGCACACCCCCGAACCCCCAACCCGGGTTAGGGGGGTGCTAGCGAGCCCCCCATGTCGGCGGGGACGTTTCAAAACACCCGCGCCGCCCCCAATCTTCGGCTCCTCGCTAGCGCTGCGGAAGTAAAAACACCATCTGCACATGCGCAGATGGTGTTTTTACTTCCGCAGCGCTACTTCGCGAAAACCCGCTCGTTGCGGGGGGTCCTGGAACGGAACCCTCGCAACGAGCGGGGGATCACTGTATTTGTAATGTCTTCTCGATATATTACGCGTGTATTTTGGAAATGAATACAGATTTTGTAGAAGCATGTAATTCATTACTGAGAATATTTGAAGCTTTCATTTTTTATCATTTTCTAGTCTAGGCCTTGCTAAAATGGGGCAATTGAAAAAAATAGGCAAACATCAAATATATTTAAATAAGAAAATAATATTGTTGGCAGAAATACATGGCAATCTTAAGTGCTATTATTACTTTTCAACTGAAGTGCAAGTTTTTCCAACTCAACTTCCTATTTGCCCACTTAGGAATTCTAAGTGGTGCCGGTCAAAGGACCACTATAGGCTGCTCAACAGCTTTTAAGCCGTGTTGATTTCAACCGCCAGAATTCCCACACAGACTAAAGCTGCTGAGATTTCTGAGCAGTGCTTTAAAATGTGATTTTGTATTGTATACATTGCACTTGCCAGATGTGCAAATGCATATTTTTCCTTCATGAACTGAAATTATATTTTAAGCTGCACAATAATTAACTGTTATGGTAGTGAGCATACACCTTGAGTAGCTGGGCTTCCAGACATTTTTCAAAAGGAACCACAAGCAATTACTATAATTAAATAGCCATTGGGTGATTGACTTTAAGCACGTTTATTCCCTATGTCTCAGAACTACACTCGAAAAAACCAGTCAGTCTACGCCAGGGTTCTCCAACCTTGGCAACTTTAAGACTTGTGGACTTCAACTCCCAGAATTCCTCAGCCTGCTGAGGAATTCTGGGAGTTGAAGTCCACAAGTCTTAAAGTTGCCAAGGTTGGAGATCTCTGGTCTACACATTTAAAAAAGCCAAAATACCCAGTGTCTCAATTACATCAACGTTCAATGTACCATCTTTTTCAGAGCCGCCAAGTTCACACCATGGGACCAGGTAAGTAATCTCATTCTCTTGTTTGTCCAACAAAGGCAGCATGCGAGAGATGTATTTTTCCTGCCATTCTTGATCTTTGCTTAATGCTGTACGGACAGCAGCCCTTTGCGCAAAGCTCTCTACAAACAAGGAAAGATATAGTAAAGTTAGACATCCCCATTTAGCCATCTAGCTTGCTATTTGTGTATTTCAAAATGTCAAACCTATTGCTCTTTCATGATCATCTAGGGAACATTGGCTCTTCTATGACACGTGGACTTCAACTCACAGAATTCCTGAGCTGGCATGATTGGCTCAGGAATTCTGGGAGTTAAAGTCATAGAAGAGCCAAGATTCCATATTCCTGATCTAAAATCAGCCTTTTTTTTCAGTGTTCAGATTTTATTAAAGCCATTGTTTGGTATACAGTGTTCCCTCAATTTTCGCGGGGGTTGCGTTCCAAGACCGCCCGCGAAAGTCGAATTTCCGCGAAATAGTGGTGCGGAAGTAAAAACACCATTTTTGGCTATGGACAGCCAAAAACTATCCCCACGCACCCTTTTTCAAAGCAGCGCAAGGAGCCGGGCTTGAAGTTGGGGGCGGGGAGCGACGAAAGTGCGGAGGCCAGGAAAGATTGTTTTGAATGTCGGCTGCCCCCGCCCCCCCACGCCTCCGGCCCCCTCGCCGCTACCGCCCGCCCACCCGATCCACCCCTCTCACCGGCTTTCCTTGGGACACGGGTCCTCCTGCAGCAGCACTGGCAGCTACGGCTTCTCATCCTCCTCATTCGGCCAGTAGCCGCTCTGAGCGCTTTGAGAATGCCCGCCCCGCCCCTCTCACAGTCCCTTAGCTGAGAGCGCTTTCATCCCAGCTATCAGCGAGGGGGCTGCAGGAGAGGTGGGGCAGGCGTTCTCACAGAGAGGGAGAGAGAGAGGGAGAAAGAGAGAGAGAGCAAGAGGGGGGAGAGTGGAAGGTAGAGAGAGAGAGAGAGAAATGATAGAAAAAGGGAGAAAAAAAGAGAAATGAGAAAATGATTGAAGCAGAGAATGACAGGAAAGAAAGAGAAAGAGAGAGAAGTGACTCTTGGGGAAAAACCGTGGTATAGAAAAAAACCCGCGGAGTATTTTTTAATTAATATTTTTTGAAAAACTGTGGTATAGCCGTTTCGCAAAGTTTGAACCCGCGAAAATCGAGGGATCACTGTATTCCAATGACAGATTTATTCTGGGGTGTTTTTTTTACATTCATTCTTGCTTAAACCCTAACATTTTTTTTAACTTCTGAAAGGAACATAATATATTCAGTTATTTACAACTAACTAATATACTATCAGTATATTATGTCCTTGGCATGTTAACAACCTTTGTTTAATCATATGTATTTTTTTTGCCTGTTTTCCATGCCTCTCTTTTGTGGCTCTTTATATACTTTCCTTAACATCTCTTAAAATATGTCAAACATGAAAATGAAATGTACCTATGATAAATTCTTGTGCTTCTGATTGAACTCTAATACATATTCTAAATCAATCTCACCAGCTTGACTGTGACTATTAAAATGCTGGGGTATTTAATACTGGGAGATCTACTGTAGATATGCATCTTCTTTAAGGCAAGCTTGACTTCTAGTGTTCCTATAAAACCCTCATGGTGTTGTTGTTGTTGTTGTTGTTGTTGCTTTGTTGTTGTTTTGCAGAACAATAAAAGTATTGCCCACTAGCTTCTTCTATGTTTTTTAACTTCCCAGTCTAGTTTACCACTACTCTGGCATTCTGGGAGTTGAAGTCCAGATATCTTCAAGTTGCCAAGGTTGGGAAACACTGCTCTAGTCTAGTGGTTTCCTTTGCTTAGCTTCTCAGACCAGGCAAGGCCTAGATGGGCGCTGTGACCTGCTGAGCCAAGTAAGCACACTAAGAATTGAATGACAGGCT
Source organism: Erythrolamprus reginae (assembly GCF_031021105.1). Taxonomy (NCBI): domain Eukaryota; kingdom Metazoa; phylum Chordata; class Lepidosauria; order Squamata; family Dipsadidae; genus Erythrolamprus; species Erythrolamprus reginae. The sequence goes on along the minus strand of NC_091951.1, from coordinate 243,309,550 downwards.
AATTAATAAAGATCCTAAGATACACTCAACTTTCCTACCCGCTCAAAGTCTTGATTTCAAATACTTCTTGGAATGTTACAGGCCAGGGGTGTCAAACTGGTAATCTGAGGGCCAGAGGTGTCACATGCAGGCTACGCCCATGCCGCTCCATGAAGAGGAAAAATGTCTCAAAACGTCACATGACAGCAATGTAACGCAGCAAATTTGACACCTGTATTATACTCAGTGTCCTTTACACCAGTGTTTCCCAACCTTGGCAACTTGAAGATATCTGGACTTCAACTCCCAGAATTCCCCAGCCAGCATTTGCTGGCTGGGGAATTCTGGGAGTTGAAATCCAAATATCTTCAAGTTGCCAAGGTTGGGAAACACTGCTTTACACCATGTTTACAATCAGGGAGCCATTCACATTCTAACCAGCTGGATATCCCTACCTTTAAGACAACGGCTCCTTCACCAAATCACCTGGGAATAATGAATAAGACATGGAAAAAGTCTTCATCTTAAAATCTGAGAAAAATATTTAATTCAGTGCAGTTGCTGAAATCTCTGTAACCTTATCCTTAAACAAGTGTTTTCAACCTTGGCAAATTTAAACTGTGTGGACTTCAATTCCCAGAATTTCCCAGGCAGCTTAAACTTGCCAAGGCCGAGAAACACTGTCCTAAATTCGATAAATGTTCCTAAAGAAAATCTGGAAGAAGCCTGCTTCCTGCAGAAGTGGAACCAGTCAAGAACCTGACATTAATCTCAACACCTGGATTATAAGTACTATAATACACTTATGGAAACTTCTTACATTGCCCACCCACCCCGAGGTGAGGCAAGTCATTCTCTTAGCTCAGTGATGGTGAACCTTTTTTCCCACAGGTGCCAAAAGAGCATGGGCACGTACTATCACGGATGCGCGAGTGCCCACACCTATAATTCAATGCCTAGAGAGGACAAAAAGAAGCTTTCCCCGGCCCCCGGAGGCACTCTAGAGCAGCATTCGCTGGCTGTGGAATTCTGGGAGTTGAAGTCCAGATATCTTCAAGTTGCCAAGGTTGGGAAACACTGCTCTAGAGGCTGGAAATGGCCTGTTTCCCAACTTCTGGTGGGCCTAGTAAGCTCGTGTCTCACCTTTCCAGGCTCCATAGGCTTCCCTGGAGCTGGGGGAGGGTAAAAATACCCTCCCCATCCTCCCAGAGTCTCTCTGAAAGCAAAAAAAGCCCTCCCAGAACCTCTGTGCAAGACAAAAATCAGTTGTCCGGCACACACATGAATGTTGGAGCTGAGCTAGGACAACGGCTCGAGTGTCAGCAGATATGGTTCCGTGTGCCATAGGTTCGCCATCACTGTCTTAGCCTTTCAAAAGGGATTCTATGTGGTTGGTAGGTTGAAGGCCTTTTAACTTTTCAATTGTTCTTTTTATCTCTGTAATTCTGTTTTTCTAACTTTGTTTTTTAACTATGATTTTTAACATGATTTTAGCGTTTTATTTATAAACTGCTCAAAGACATAGAAATATGATGAGCATTACAGAAATTTGATACGTATGTAATATAAAACTATGCATACAGTACCGTATTTCCAAATGTGGAAAACTTTATTCAGTTCCCCAAATTCAAGAGTCCAATATCCAAGCATTGGAGAATGAAGTGTGCGGAGGTGAATGTTTTTACTGGTGAGGTCCAGAAAATCTTTCATCTTGTGTGGCTTAATTGTGTAAGTACGAAACTCATAGAACGTGCCATCTGCCTGCCGTGGCCCTGTGGCAAAAGACGAAGCCTGAAAATAAACAAAAGAAACATACATAAATGTTGATGAGTAATAGTAATAAATTACTTATTTATTCGAATAAGTATGAATGAATGCAAATAAACCACAATATTGATTCCTTTCAGATTTGCAATGTGAAAAAGCAAGGAAAAGACTATCAGTTTTCTCCAATCTAGTGCCATAAAATATAGAATATGAAATTAAACTCATTTTTGAGGCAAAAGACTAAGGAAGACTAGGGAAAGCTGGGTTAGAATAATGATAATAATAATAATAATAATAATAATAATAATAATAATAATAATAATAGCCAGAATTCTCAACAGAAGACACATTCAGTTCTTTTATACAAAAGAATCGAATAACTATGAAAATCGCTGTCATCAGACATGGCAATAATCACCAATGAATTGTTGAAAATGGTGTAAAAGGAAACAAACATTCACAGGTTTTAGTATCATCAATGGTTACATGGTTAATGGTTACATGCTGAATACAAATAGGATACTGAGTAACAGAAGCTGAGAAGAGACTCATGTGCTATTATCCATTCTTGTAGTAATCTTAATGGCTGCTGGGTAACACAAATTGCTGGATTGGACAAGTCTATGGTGTTTTTTTATTATTAGGCTCAATCTTAGTCCCAATATCAGCCTTGATTTTTGACCCCCTCAATAAAAAGCTAAATTTATTAACTTCATCGTTTGTACGAATGTCCTTTGTTCTTATACATCTCACTGAATTCAAACACTGCACTAGGCCAAAATGCAATATGTCCCATTTTTGTTGCCGTAATAGGTGGAGGGAAAAAAGCCACTGTCGTCAATCAACCAAGGCTTTTCACAATTACAAACCCTGCCAATGATTTCAGCAAGCCATGGTTCTACAGGACTTTGTACAAGCCTGTCATTTTAGATATGTACTTTGGCTCGATCTAAACTTACAGACCTCATTGCCATACAAACACCAGAGGCCACTGCACTACTATCACTAAACTGGATTTATTTTGCAATTAAATAAAATCTATGGGGCAATGAGGTCATTTTTACTCTCTACATACGGATGAAACTCAAAAAATTAGGATATCGTGCAAATTTTCATTTACTTCAGTAATGCAACTTAAAAGGTGAAACGGAATATATGAGAGAGAGACTCATTGCATGCAAGGCAAGATAGTTCAAGCCGTGATTTGTCAAAATTGTGATGATTATGGGGTATAGCTCATGAAAACCCCAAATCCACGATCTCAGAAAATTAGAATATTGCATGCGATCAATAAAACAAGGATTGTACATAGAAACAATATGAAAAGTATAAGCATGCATATTTACGCAAAACTTGGTATGGGCCCTTTCTGCAGAAATTACTGCCTCAATGGGTGTGGCATGGATGTTATCAGCCTGTGGCACTGCTGAAGTGTTATGGAAGACTAGTATGCTTTAATAGCAGCCTTCAGCTCTTCTGCATTGTTTGGTCTCTTGTCTCTCATCTTTCTCTTGGCAATGCCCCATAGATTCTCTATGGGGTTCAGGTCAGGCAAGTTTGCTGGCCAATCAAGAACAGTAATCCCACAGTCATTGAACCAAGTTTTGGTGCTTTTGGCAGTGTAGGCAGGTGCCAAGTCCTGCTGGAAAATTGACTCAGCATCCCCATAAAGTTCGGCTGTGGAAGGAAGCATGAAGTGTTCCAAAATCTCCTGGTAGATGGCTGCATTGACCTTGGACTTAATGAAACACACTGGACCAACACCAGCAGATGACATGGCTCTCCAAATCAACAGACTGTGGAAGCTTCATACTAGACTTCAAGAATCTTGCAGTATGCACCTCTTCATTCTTCTTTCATACTCTGGGTCCTTGGTTTTCAAATGAGATGCAAAAGTTTCCACAGTCTGTATTGATTTGTGGAGCCATGTCATCTGCTGGTGTTGGTCCACTATGCTTCAAGTCCAGGATCAACACAGCTGTCTGCCAGGAGATTTTGGAGCACTTCAAAAAATGGCCCTGGTTTTTTTTTAAAGCAGTTTTAGGATAATGAATATGTATTTTATTAAATCAAGTTCAGAAAAACCAGGGACTTATAAAAAAGATTACAGAGCTGATTAAATAAAACACAGAGAACAGAAAAATACTTCAAATCTGCATATACAGTATCTGCAAAAATTACTAGATGACTTTTGAGTTTTTTTGTTAACAGATTATTTGATGACAAAAGGCAGTTACAATGTAATTAACAACACATTCATGAATAAGCAATAGAACAAAATACTGCAGAAGTAAGAGAGGAAAATGCATGTGGAACATTTTATTTTTTAAGAAATAAAAACAATATCAGTGAGGGAATTTGCATACATATATTCACAGCTGGTTCAGCCCCCTACATTGGTTCTGCAATATAAATGTCTGTCTGGTGTAGTGATTAAGGTGGCGGCCTAGAAACCAGGAGACTATGAGTTCTAGTTCTGCTTTAGGCATGAAAGCCTGCTAGCTGATTCTCTCACTCCAGCCCACCTCACAGGGTTGATGTTGTGGTAAAAATAAGAGGAAGGCTTATGATATATGGTTGCTGCCTTTAATTACTTATAAAACAATAGGCAAATTAAAAGAATCAAATAAAAGTCATGCGGTGTGCATTGATATGCTTTAATTCATGAATAAGGATTCTTTTGACACCAATACAGAAAATGTTAAAGATATTTAAGATTCCACATTTAACAGTTTTACAGAAGAGTGGATTTTGCAAGCGTAGCTGCTCTCTTGTGTAAGCAAAGGATTCCCATCCTATTCTGATCTGCATCTGGCCTATTCAAAACACACAGGAGGAGTCTCTGTAGTTTCCCAATCACTTTTGTTAGTTTAAAAGTGATTTCCAAATCATTAGCCAAAATCTGTATTTCAGAGTACATGGGAGATGAAGGCTTAGAACGAATCCATGTAGTCATCAACTTACAACAGTTTGTTTAATGACTGTTCAAAGTTAGAATGGGACTGAAAAAAAATGACCTATGGCCCTTTTTTCATACTTTACGACTGTTGTATCATCCACTTAGTCCCATAATCAAAATTTGGATGCTTGGTAACTAATTCATATTTATGACGGTTGCAATGTCCCAAGAAAGATCATGTGACCTTTTGAGAAGCAAATTCAGTGGGGAAACCACTTTACAACCATGTTTGTAACTTATAATGTTGGTGAGACCACATTTGGAATACTGTGTTCATTTCTGGAGACCTCACCTACAAAAAGATATTGACAAAATTGAACGGGTCCAAAGATGGGCTACAAGAATGGTGGAAGGTCTTAAGCATAAAACGTATCAGGAAAGACTTAATGAACTCAATCTGTATAGTCTGGAGGTCAGAAGGAAAAGGGGGACATGATCGAAACATTTAAATATGTCAAAGGGTTAAATAAGGTCCAGGAGGGAAGTGTTTTTAATGGGAAAGTGAACACAAGAACAAGGGGACACAATCTGAAGTTAGTTGGGGGAAAGGTCAAAAGCAACATTAGAAAATATTATTTTACTGACAGAGTAGTAGATCCTTGGAACAAACTTCCAGCAGACGTGGTAGATAAATCCACAGTAACTGAATTTAAACATGCCTGGGATAAACATATATCCATCCTAAGATAAAATACAGAAAATAGTATAAGGGCAGACTAGATGGACCATGAGGTCTTTTTCTGCCATCAGACTTCTGTTTTTATAATAGCAATAGCACTCTAAGACTTATATACCCCTTCACAGTGCTTTTTACAGCTCTCTCTAAGCAGCTTACAGAGTCAACACAGGGCCTCCAACAATCTGGCCCCTCATTTTACCGATCTCGGAAGGATGGGAGGCCAATTCAACCTTGAGCCAGTCAGGATTGAAGCACCTGATTCACTTAGCAACTGTGGTGAGAAAGGTTGTAAAATGGGGAAAAGCTCACTTAACCAATCTCTCACTTAGCAACATAAAATTTGGGGGCTCAGCTGTGAGTTGTAAGTCAAGGACTACTTGTAAAGAAGAAAGGGGTAGAATGGACAACAAAGGAGAATAGGAAGGGATGCACATTTTGCTTTTAATTTATTTATTAAGATTTATTTATTTTGGAGATTTCTATGCAGTCCCATTCCCGGAGGACTCTGGGGGGTTAATTTTAAAGAGTTTGTCGGAAAAAATACTCTTTCTCCAGTTTTTGTTTTGCTTCCTTAACTTTTGTTTTAAACGCTGGAGAAGACAAGTCAAGGCAGAGAAGCTTTGATCCGCTTGCTCTCTTCTCAAAACCCAAACTCAAATCCAGATCTGATTTGGGGATCAAGTCCTTTTTGCAACCAGTAGAAATTTCTTTCCAGCGGACTCTTTTCTCCTAGTTTCCTCGGCTCTCTGTCCTCTCTCCCCACCGAGCCTTTTCTCCGCCGTTAAGCAGGGAGCGGGCAAAGATATATATTTTTATTCGGATTTATTTATTCTTGGTATTATACAGCAGCAATGGCCGCAGCCCTGCCGAGCATCTCTTTGTAGGGCCGGCCCTACCTGTTGGACGTCTGCCTGCCCCTTAATTCTGCACGGCACGCCAGGAAACTTGTCCTCCACCCCAAGCGTTTCCCTCCTTTTTATTACCTGGGCACCGACCGCTCGCGCCGCTGCCGCAACTCCTCTGAGGAGAGCCCGGGGCCCCTGCATGGCCTGATCGCCCGGGCCCCACAAAGGGAGCAGCGCTGCAAGAGGAAACAGCCGCAGCCAAGGCACGTAGCCCAGCTCAGGGCGGGGGACGGCCGCTTTCCCACCGCGATCTGGCCCGCCCGCCGCCGCCGCATTGGCCGAAGCGAACCTCGTGTCCACCTTCCTCACAAAGCGCCCTGCCTCTTCCCAAGCCCTTCCTCACTACGGCGCGTGAGGCGATGAGGAAGGTACAATGTCCCCGGGCTGGACGCGGAAGTCCTACTTCTTGGGTTAAAATTACAACTCGGGACACCCTCGATCCTTGGCCGGGATTGCTTTGCAGCCGATTGATTGCGATCCATCCACTCTTGAATTGAACGATTAGTTCAAAGGTTTCCCGGCTAAACTCCTAAGGGGACGCGCTGGAGGGAAGGAGTGTTTTGCAAAGGGAAACAGATATTACACATGGGGGGAGTTGGGAGTTCTCAGTGGGATTTATTCTCCTTTCCAGAATTATTGCTTTTAGCATTATTTACTCATTATACTGAATAGATACTCAATTAAAATTTCTCCCTATAGGCAGAGGGTAGGCAAAGTTGGCTCTTCTAATGACTTGTGGACTTCAACTGCCAGGATTCCTGAGAGTCAATCATGCTAGCTCAAGAATTTTATTTTATTTTCATTATTTATTTATCAAACATGTATAGGATAGTGCTAGTTTGTATAAGTAAAAAGTAATGATAACGGAGGACAATAAAGGGGCGTACATAAGTGCACTAGAGTGCCTTCCGGCCCGTCCTATATCTCCTATATCTTCTCTACTATATCCTGTATAACCTTCATTGTGTATTGGACAAAAATAAAAAAATAGGATAGGACAGTAGTGAAGGGCTACCATTTTTTTTACTACCACACTGAGGGTGTGGCTTACACATTTTCTTTTAACATCTTTCAGTGCAAATTGAGTGATCTGGGGTGGAGCTCCATTTTTGCTACCGCGCTGAGTCCGTCCCGTCTCCCCCCATCCGTCCGTCTATCTGTGTAGCAGCACATCCCTGAACGGTAGGCACAGTGGTGCGCTTATGGGAGTTGAAGTCCACATGTCCTACAAGAGTCAACTGCCTACCCCTGTGGCCTAGATCTTCTGGGAGGACTATGGCAAAGAATGATAGAAACGTCTATTTTATGAATAAAGTGCTGTATTGTATGTTCTCTGATACTGAGCTGAAAACTGGAATTTTACTATTACGGGGGGGGGGGGGCTTATGCACTGAGTCTTTACAATATAAAGATAAAATTATGAAAAGGTGAAATGTTTAAGTACTGATCTTTATTTTGGCTTTATTTTATCATTTATTTTATTTTACCTGATTTTATACATTCAGGTTAAGGGCAAAATGAAACAAATGGCTTCAAGGAGTGACATGCTTTATTTAGGTCTGGCAGTCTTTCTCCTACTACAGTGTTTCCCAACCTTGACAACTTGAAGATATTTGGACTTCAACTCCCAGAAGTTGCCAAGGTTGGGAAACACTGTCCTACTGGGTGTCAATCAACTCCCCCCGGAGATTAGAACTGCCCCCACACTCCTTGTCTTTCGTAAATTACTCAAGACCCATCTATACCGCCAGGCATGGGGGAGTTGAGACACCTTTTCCCCAGGCTTTTTAATATTTATGTTTGGGTATGTATATGTTGTTTGCTTTTTAAAATATGATAGGGTTTTATGTGCTTTTTAATATTAGATTTGTTTTCGCTGGAATATTGTTTTTATTATTGTTGTGAGCCGCCCCGAGTCTTTGGAGAGGGGCGGCATACAAATCTAATAAATTGAATTGAATTGAATTCAGATGTGTTGGACTTCAAATTTGGAGGAATTGGAATTGTCCAGCTCATCTGAACAGAGCCTGGAGCACATCAGATGCAGAATTAAAAGTCACGATTCTTACCTGCCTTTGCTTTATGTTTTCAAACTTACAGAACTGCAGAATCAAAGACTGATTAAATTAAAACATTAAGAGGAAAACAAATGAAAATAAAGCGGCTTCAGTTGTAGACTTTTCTCAAGTTTATGGAGTGTTATTTCTAATACAGTATATAAAGCAGGTGCGTAGACATATCAACTTAGACAAAAGTACCACGCATGTTTATTCTCATAAAAGAACACACGGTAGTAAAGATCATCGGAAGAATCAAGTTCAATTTTCAACCAAACACATAAGAATTAGAATTAGTTCTGGGATCTATGAAATATTTACAAAATGAATATAAAATAAGGGAAGAGAATCTCAAAATATACAATACTAGCTAAATACCCGTGCTTCGCTAGGAGACTATGTGATGGGGCTTGATAATTAAAGTACAAAGAGATTGCATTATTTCAGTAGAGATGGTAAGCTAAGTTTCCGTAGAGTTTCAATTCATCCCTCTGATGAATTGCTCAAGACCTCCCTGTAAACAACATTCCTGGTTTTTGCTTTGGCTGTCAGGTGAACTGACTCTGGAGCATGCCACATAGAACTGGGAGAAACAGGCAGCTTCCCTTACTTGTGTTTTCCTAATCTCATCTGTAAATGTTTTCCTGCATTTTTTTGCTTCTTTTCCCTTTAACTGGTGTTACAGTAGAAGGAACAGATTCATTTGAACTGAGGAGGAAAATAAGGGGAGAATAATCTGTCTCTGCCTACCAGCATCCATTCATATTCATTGGGCTAGAGCAGCGGTCCCCAAACTACGGCCCGCGGGCCACATGCGGGCCACTGAGGCCATTTATCCGGCCCGGCGGTGAGTGACAAGAGCACAGGGAAAAGAGTGAGAAAAAGAAAGAAAAAGGAAAGAGAGGGAGGGAAGAAGAAGTGGAGAGGAAGGAAGGAGGGAAGGAAGGAAGGAGAAATGGAGGGAACAAGGAAGGAAGGAAGGAAGAATGAAATGAATGGAGGGACAGAGGAAGGAAGGACTGTTTTGGGAGGGGGTATTTTTTTTTAAATTTTCTCTCAACATACATTCAAACAACACAGTGTACCATCTAATTTTCTATGAATAAAATGCAGTATTTTGTTAGTAACTAATATCAATCATCAAAAAAGTTTCAAAAGGTTTTTTTTTCTAATTTTGTCATCCAGTTACATTCATTTTCTTTTAATTTAATTTAATTTCCTCCTTTTCCTTCAAAAAGTGCAACACCAATTATATTTCTAACTTATTAAACATTATGCCAAAGTGCTTCCTTCTTTCTTTATACATTTTTCATAAGCCAAGAAAACCTTGTGTATAGCCAATCAGATGTCAACAAAAGAAAATTAAAAACAAATCATAAACATATATGAATTTCAGACCTTCTCCCCCCTCTAAATAGTATGTTCCCATTTTGTTTTTTACTTTAAAATAAGGTATGTGCAGTGTGCATAGGAATTTGTTCATAGGTTTTTTTTTTAGTTTGGCCCTCCAACAGTCCCGAGGGACAGTGAACTGGCCCCCTGTGTAAAAAGTTTGGGGACCCCTGGGCTAGAGTCCTGTTAGAGTGTGGAATTATTGAGGAGTGTTTGGAAACTCAAACAGTATTTGCTGTGTAAGCAAGAAGGAGACAGGAAGGAGTCTGTGCTGGCTTAGCTCAATTAAAGGTGTTTGCTGTGAAAGCAAAAACGAAACTGACACCCCTCTGCTTGTATTTTACATTTGGATCAGATTTCTTTTCATGTGGGGAGGGAGAAGTAGAACTCTTAAGCATCAGAACTTATTAATAATAATATAAGAAATACTCATGCTTTGATGGTCATTTAGAAAAATCCTTTCTTAGTAAGGACCTAGAAGGCAAGACCTAGTTGCAAATTTCAAGTTTGTAGGGTTTGTTGTTCTGGAGATTTTGTGATTAATGTGTGAATGGTTTTCACTTTTATATGTATAGATTAAAAATTCTGCAATGTATTCATGATTTTTTAAGATTGAAGAACATTATGCCCTTTAGAATTTTAAAGGATGGGATACGGAATCTACAATCTGTCATTTAAAAAGTCTGCAGAGATAAGTAACATAAACAGAAAGAATGGAATTGCCAAGGGGCAGGATAGAAAATGATAGAATTGCATACACACAATCCAGAAGATCTATTTAATTTCACCTTTAACAATCTCAGTCATAATGTAATGACGAATACAATAAAAAGTTCAGATCCATCACCAAATATTCAAGAATAAATACATTTCAGCAGTAATAAATGAAACTTTATTCTCTTGACCTCACTGCAATCTATACATTAATCATGAGACTTTCCTGATTAAATAACATATTGTGACATCAACTTTTTATTTTTAGGGTATTATATTTTAGTTAGTTTTTAGTTTTATTGATAAGTTAAGATATTTAAATAAGAGTGTAACATCAGAATGAAATAATTATTTTAGACATATCCCCCATTTTTTTATTCTCAGGTCTAAACATCTCAGTACAGATATTCTGTAGTAAGTCATGATTTACTCATATAATTCGAATCTATTTTTATGCAGCTTATTAGAAAAGTATCTGCAGTATTTGATAACTTTCCTCAAATACATGATATTATTCAAAACCCCTCAATCTGCCTTCATAGATAAAAATGACAGATGAGGATTGCAGAGAATATATTTTAATATGATGTTGTTCAACTGGAATAAAACTATTTCAAAGGTGAAAACGATGCAGGAATCAGGAGCATATTTTTCTGTGCTTCCAAGAACTGAACATTTTCCCGAACTGAAAATAAGAATTAAAATACATTGATTCAAACTTATAAAAAAAGCGTTGATAGACATTCCAAGATACACAGTAATATCTTACCAGCTGCTACCACTCTGGCATCTTCATGGGCCATATGCCTCCCAGCTGCCCGGATATCTGGATTCTCATACCACCAAAGCACATGAACTGTGAAAGCAAAAGCAATAACACAATACTAGCATAAGGTGTGCATACAAATCTATAGTACAAATTATTATATTCAAGTTCCAATGTCCACAAACAATTTTCTGCCCGAGACCTTCTTTGTACAATTCTATAAAAGACCAAACCAGACACAGAGTTACAGAAAACTAAGTATGTCAGATATGATATAGAGCCACGATAGTGTTCTAGAGCAGTGTTTCCCAACCTTGGCAACTTGAAGATATCTGGACTTCAACTCCCAGAATTCCCCAGCCAGCGAATGCTGTCTGGGGAATTCTGGGAGTTGGAGTCCAGATATCTTCAAGTTGCCAAGGTTGGGAAGCACTGTTCTAGAGCAGGGATGTCCAACCTTGGCAACTTTAAGAGTTGAGGATTTCAACTCCCAGAATTCCCGTCATCACAGCTGATGGGAATTCTGGGAACCAACGTTCACTTGTCGTAAAGCTGCAAAGATGACCACTCCTGTTCTAGAATTAAATAACTGTATCCCATATTCGGTGTTCTAAAATTTCAGGTATAGTCCAGGTATTTCCCCCACAAACGTGGGTAAACATTTTCCAAAACTTCAGAAAGCCACTATCTATTAGTGTAGACATGAAATAGATGAATCAACAGTCTGATTGACTGTAGGGCAGATGTACTCCTAGATTTTTCTTCAAATATTTAGGCATTATTCTTAGGATGCTAGAAGTGGGGATCCTGCTTTTAATAGTACTGTACAATGATATAACTGATGCATTGCCATTTGCTATGAACAGAACTTGTTTAAAGGGCAAAACATAAATAATGTTCTTTTAAATATGACTAAATCTGGACCCACCTTTTTATCTTGTTCCTGAGCTATAGTGAACAGATATCTGAATGTGTGTGAAGTTATAAATCATAGGAATGTAAAAATATATATGGGAGCCAAGGGTGGGCTGCTAGAAGTTCAGGAGAACCTTTAGCTAAGATTCTGTGCAGTTTGGAGAACCTCCCAATCCCACTCCTGGCTGGCCCGAACTCCTCCCCTCCCAGGAGTCTCTACGCAGCCCGTTTTGGATGCAGGTAAGTGCATGCAGAGACTCAAGGATGGCGAAAAATGGGCCTACCAGAAGTTTGGGACAGCCGGAAACGGTCTGTTTCCAGCCTCCAGAGCCTGGGGAAGCCATTTTCGCCCTCACAGAGGTTCAAAGGAGAGTCTACAGAGCCTGGGGAGGGCAAAGACATCTCCCCAAACACTGTTATGGTGCAGAAGGCCAATTAGGCTACACCCACCCGGCACCTGGGCAGAGAATCCCTTGCTAAATTTTTTGAAGCCCGCCCCTGACTGGAGCATGATTTTGTATTTGAAATATAACTCTACCTGTATTAAGAAACCCATATTCTGTGTGGAAAAAGCCAATCAGTTTCGCATAGCCTTTACTAACATGTGCATCAATAGCTGCTTTGAATGAATTTCCCCATAAAGCTGGTCCGCCTGGTTTCAGCTGATAAGTCACCAACTCATAAACTCCTAGGAGAGAAAAAAAAATAGGCAGTGAGACAAAAACAAGCAACTCATTTCCTGCAGTACATTATTTCTATATCTTTTAAAAAAAATACTTTATTGGTTATTTACATTTAAAAAAGGGGTATGCACAATACAACAATACAATATTTACAAAGTGCATAAAATTACATAATTATTTATGCATAGAAACCCATAGGAAAGAAGGAAGAAAGAGAAAAAAGAGTAAAAGGACAAGGGGGATAACAACATACATATATACACTCAAGACGGAATAAAGCATTGTGCTTTATACCTGGGTTGTTTTGGTATCAGAGCTTAATATTTACACCTGCTGAATTGCAGGCTAATTGTTTTTGCAGTTTATTCATTTATAACACTATATTTTCCCCCTCTTGTTTATTATTACACATATATCTTGTTAATCTATCCATTAATGTATCCATTTCTATGTGATTGCTTTCATATCCTCTATATTTTTCCACAGTATAATAGTGCCTTGCAATGGTAATATTTCCTCTTAACAACAGTTTAGTTTTTCTCTCTTAGATTAGTAACTTTAATAACATTATCATTGTACTCATTATTCTTTTATTTTATTTTATTTTTAGTAATCCAGATATACTGTACCACCTGTCCCAAGTATTGTGAAATTCCTTAATATCTTTATCCTGTAGTTCATATGTAAGCTTTGTCATTTCTACTACCTCATATATTTTTGTTATTAAATTAAACAGATATTTCTATATCTTCATCATTGATCTAAATTCAATTTTTATTTTACTTTTTGCTTTAAATCTCTGCGTGCTTGGGTTTGAATTTACTTTCAGTTCATAATTTAGAATTATATTTGTGTAGGTATGCCCATCAGACCACACATCCCATGCCTGTCGCAAACAGAAGAGATTTAAATATAATTTGACCATCTAAAAACCTCAATTTTTCCAATGCATGAAATCATTTTAAGAGACAGCAATAGACATAGTAATTTCTCTCTCACACATACGCAAATATAAATAAAGACTTGGAAAATATGACACCTTTTAAAATGAGATTAAAAGAATGAATATTTTGAAGTATTGTTTTGGTTTCAGTCCACAGCTGTGGAAAATAGGGCAAATATGACGACGCCCAATTTTGGTTTCCAACAGTAGCTTATATTTTTTTGGCATATGTACATATCCTTACAGGATGGTTAGAGGCAAGGGGGGAAAACAGCTTGTGAAAAAGAAAAGGCACTAAAGCTTATTGCCTCAGTAAGATTTCTGGGTTTCAGTAACATAACTAGGAATGCTCTGGGTTCTTTTTTTGCCTGTGGGAGCCATTTTGGAGGTATAAAATTAAACCAGAAGGGATAAGGTCTGTGGCAAATGGTAAAGCAGGTTCTGAAATAAACTTCTGCAAGTTTATTTCAGAAGCTGCTAATCTTGGTTCTTCCCTTATTCCTCCAGGAGAAACATATATTACTAATCAGGTGTGCTCCATAATTTAAGTGAAGATGTGTGATTCCGAATCCAGCAATATTTTATTTTATTTATTGATTGATTGATTGATTGATTGATTGATTTGATTTGATTTGATTTGATTTGATTTGTATGCCGCCCCTCTCCGAGGACTCGGAGCAGCTCACAACAAAAACAATACAAATCTAATACTAAAACAATTTAAAGCCCTTAATGTAAAAACAATCATACATCTCATGCAGACCATGCGTAAAGCGGAAGCAGCCCAGGGGAATCAATTACCCCATGCCTGACAACAAAGATTAGTTTTGAGGAGTTTGTAAAAGGCAAAGAGGGTGGGGGCAGTCCTAATCTCCGGGGGGAGTTGATTCCAGAGGGTTAGGGCCGCCACAGAGAAGGCTCTTCCCCTGGATCCCGCCAGACAACATTGTTTCGTCGACGGGACCCGGAGAAGGCCAACTCTGTGGGACCTAACCGGTCGCTGGGATTCGTGCGGCAGAAGGCACTATCTTCCCCAGACCATCTCCTCAAACAATTTCTGAGTTTCTGTAGAATTCCTTTCAGTGACTACGAGATCAGTGCAACAGGTTGAGGAGAAAGAGAACTGACCTTCTTTTGGTGGGGTTCCCAACTCACACCAGGGGACCAAGTAAGCAATTTCCATATGCTGCTTATCCAGAAGAGGAAGGATTGCAGCTAGTTTTTCCTGCCACTCTTTATCGTTGATTACAGCTTTCCTTACAGCTGCTCTGTGTGCAAAATTATCTGTGAAAGGGGGGAAAAAGAGCTTTCACTTCATACAGCCATGTTATATTTGCTTCCATGATAAGTGTACAAAACTATAGAGAAATAAATTAATATTTAATAAAATGTTTTAACTTAATGTTAAGAGAACAAAACATTGTCAAATGCACTCTTGGAATATACAGTCTTCCCCATCTTATTTTCTCTTCCAGAAGCTCGCATGCTGTTTTGCTGGGCCGTGCACTGTTGCATTAGCCCAAAAATTGTGAATTAAACTCCAAATGGTTTCAGCAAATGTCTCCAGGGACTGGAAGGATGCCAGCTGATGAAAGAGAAAGACTGAGGCCTCCTTTAGCAGTTATAGATTGTGAGCCTTGATGCCTCAAAATTTTCCAGGCAGCAATGGAAATGTCCATTACCATTTTTTCTCACTGGCAGGCAATTTGACATGCATTGGCAAGCAGATGGATGAATACTCTGTGGTCTTTTTCTATTGCTTAGTTAACAAAATAGTGCTTCTAAACTGTTGTGGTTAGCTCTGGCCCAGCTCCTGCCCCAAGGAATGTGCAGGTGGATATGGGGGAGACATCCACATGCCTGTTTTGCTTCCGATGGAATCTGGCGATGAAGCCTCCTCTGACCAAGGAAGCGTGAGTGACAGGGAAGAGGGGAGTTTGGCAGACAGCCCAGGAGGAGATCAATCATCTGTATCATCCTTGGATTCTGAACAAGAATTAATGACACATCCACGCATGCATAGAGTGATACATGGGAGACAACAATTGAAGGATTATTACAAGAGAAAATGAGGCCACCTGTTGTTGGGTGGGGCTCCAGTAATTAGGGCTGCTGCTATAAATAGCAGTGTGTGGGTTTGGCCGTTGTGAAAGAGTATCTGAGCGCAGTTCTTCAGGAATCATGTGTTGCTGTTTTCTGGACTTTGTTTGTTGATTTTTCACGCCTTTGAAACCACAGCAGAGCAACGTGTGTGTGTGTGTGTGTATGTGTGTCTCACTTCTTTGGAAGAAGAAGGGGTGTGAAGTTTCTTCACAGCTGCTAGCTAAGTACTTAATGACTGCTTAACGGAAATTGTACAGACTACCCGGTTGTTTTGGTGCTCTTTGCAGTACAAAAAGAGTGCTTAGTTTATTTTGAATTTTGTGATAAAGAACATTGTTTTGAATTGTCAAACGTGTGTGTGTCTCCAATTTGTATGCTTGAATTTTCGGGAGGCTCCTACCAGAGAGCCCGGCAGAACATAAACTGGCTTTATTAGCCTCAACAGTCTTAAAACTATTTTGAACGTTGCTATTTGTAATCCCGGATGGCATGCATATAACTTGCTAATAAACTTCGTAGAAATAACTTTAAAAAGGCATTTTCGAGCTTTTTGAAACACCCCCATGCAATTCATACCGTATTTCCAAATATGAAATGCTTTATTCATTGCCCCAAATTCAGCGGTCCAGAATCCAATCATCTGTGAGTGAACCATACGAATCTTAATAGATTTATTGACCAATTCAAGAAACTCCTTTGACTTTGCTGGCTTAACATCGTAAGTACGAAGTTCAAAGATAGTGCCAACCTCCTGTCTGGGTCCCGTAGCAAAAGATGAACAAGCTTGAAACACATTTGGCTTTAAAGAGACAAAAGAATAAGGAAAAAATGGTAGAAATGTTCATTTGTAATCAGGGAAGGTATGATTTGATCAGTAAAATACTATCTGGGAATTTTAGTAAATAAAATGCTAAAGCTTCATGCATGTTTCAAGTTTTGTATTTTAATAATGCAAATAGTCCTTGACTTACAACCACAATTGAGCTCAAAATTTATGTTACTGAGACATTTGTTGTGAGTTTTGCCTCATTTTACAACCTTTCTTGCCACGATTGTTAAGTGAATCACTGCAGTTCTTAAGTTAGTAATACTGTATAGTTAAGTGAATCTGGCTTCCCCATTGACTTTGCTTGTCAGATGGTCGCAAAAGATGATCGCATGGCACTGAGATGCTTCAACTATCATAAATATAACTCAGCTCCAAGCAGCTGAATTTTGATCTCATTACTGTGGGGATGCTACAACGCTTGTAAGTATGGAAAAGCAGTCACGGGCTACTTTTTCCAGGATAACTTCGAACTGTTGTAAGTTGAAGATTACCTATAATTCATTGGGAGCAAATACAAGTTTCAATTTATGAATAAGAGCCGGGGTGGCGCAGCAGGTAGAGTGCTGTACTGCAGGCCACTGAAGCTGACTGTAGATCTGAAGGTCAGCAGTTCAAATCTCATCACCGGCTCAAGGTTGACTCAGCCTTCCATCCTTCCGAAGTGGGTAAAATGAGGACCCGGATTGTGTGGGCAATAGCCTAGCTCTGTTAAAAAGTGCTATTGCTAACATGTTGTAAGCCGCCCTGAGTCTAAGGAGAAGGGCGGCATAAAAATCGAATGAATGAATGAATGAATGAATGAATAAATAAATAAATAAATAAATAAATAAATAAATAAAATGCTATTCATCTTGAAGACTTGTGGAAAAATCCAAGAGGGAGAGACGAAGTAAGAAGGGGGAAAAAAACCCTCGGTTAATGCTCTCTTATCTTCCTAGATTCCCAAAATCCATTACAAAGGAGGAGGTATTATGCATGGAAAAATGCTCTGCAAGTTTATTTATTTTATTTATTTATTCATTTGTCCAATACACAAATACATAGGAAGAAAAATAGACATGTAGTAATATATATAAGGGTAAAGTGAACTTAGAGGAGAGGATATATGAAAGAAAGAAAATATATATGATAAGTGAGAGAAAGGAAAGACAATTGGACAGGGGACGAAAGGCACACCAGTGCACTTATGTATCCCTCTTACTGGCCTCTTAGGAACCTGGAGAGGTCAATCATGGAGAGTGTAAGAGAGAAATGTTGGGGGTTCGGGGTTGACACAATTGAGTCCGGCAATGAGTTCCACGCTTTGATAACTCGATTGTTGAAATCATATTTCTTACAGTCAAGTTTGAATTAGGTTCGTATTAAGTTTGAATCACAAGAGAAATTTCTGTAATTAAATATCTGCTTAAGCAACTGCTTCCTGAACCTGAAGTGTAGATGGCATTATGGCAGAACATTTTCAGTGGTACACAAGAGCTCATAAAAAGATACAGGAGAAATGGTGGTGCCTAAAGAAACTTTGGTCTACCACTGTGAGTTACCATAGTTCCTTCAATTGTTCCCGGAGAAGAAGACATCGTTAGTTCCAAATTTTCTTTTATATGTGTCACAAAGGATACCCTCCCAAAAGTAGAGAGTGCTTCAGATTCTATTCAAGCATCTCACCTTCTGTTAGAGCGACCTGTTTCTCTTTTTCAAACTTATGCCTAAATCTGGGGGGGGAAAGATGGCAATGCTTTAAGGATTTTTTTCAAAGCTTGAAATCTCCAAAGCAGCTTTTAAAAACATATTAATAATCTTCAAAGCAATTCATAAAGCACTCGTATTTTTCTCTTTTTTTTCTTTTTGTTCAAGCTCACACTAAGACTTGGGGGAAAAAATCAGGCCACTTTCACAAAGGGCAGAGAGATAATGCTGCTGCCTAACATCTGAAGCATTCTTTCCAAATATTTTTTTCAAGTCCTCAGATACACAGAGAAAATGGCAGCTCATAAATGAGCTCAGAATCGGAAACAATATGCAGAGGGTTTCTATTTGCCAAGTCCTACACGGAAGTAACATTTATACTTTCAGAAACTTCACGAGAAAGTGACATTAATATAAGTTATAATTGTAAACATTTACCTAGAAAAAAATGTATTGAAATAATTAGAAGGGATCTATGAAATGAAGTAATTTTTGCTTTTAGTAAAAGCAAATCCTTTTATGAGTCAGATTCTGGATCAAAACAATCATAACGAGAAAGGGTACCCATGAAAATAGGCTAAATTCTTCGCATGATTAGCACGGGTGTCAAATTTGATCATATCATGTGACGTCAGGTAACATATTGCAATTTTTTTGCCTTTGCGCAGCCGATGTGGGTGTGGGCTACGTGTAATGCATTTGGCCTGCAGGCCACCAGTTTGGCAGCCTTGGTTTATTGAATAAACCAACTGGCTAGGTTCACACATTGTGCTGCCATCTCAACAGTCAGACAGGAACTCAGGGACCGCCTTCTGCTGCACGAATCCCAGCGACCAGTTAGGTCCCACAGAGTGGGTCTTCTCCGGATCCCGTCAACTAAACAATGTCGCTTGGCGGGACCCAGGGGAAGAGCCTTTTCTGTGGTGGCCCCGACCCTCTGGAACCAACTCCCCCCAGAGATTAGAATTGCTCCCACCCTCCCTGCCTTTCGTAAGCTTCTTAAAACCCACCTCTGCCGCCAAGCATGGGGGAATTGAGATACTCTTTCCCCCTAGGCCTTTACAATTTTATGCATGGTATGTCTGTATGTATGTTTGGTTTTACAATAGGGGTTTTTAACTGTTTATATTGGATTGTCATATGCTGTTTACTACTGTTGTTAGCTGCCCCGAGTCTACGGAGAGGGGCGGCATACAAATCCAATAAAATCAAATCAATCAAAAATCAAACTACTGTATTTTTCGGAGTATAAGATGCACTGGAGTACGAGATACACCTTCGTTTTTGGAGAGGAAAATAGGGAAAAGTATCTGCTTACCAGGTATTCATCTAGCTAGTGTACTTAGTCTGGCCACCTTCAGCTCATTATTTTCTCCCCTGGTTAAGGGCTTAAAAAACTTTATTGTGAGACAGTAACTATGAAAGAGCTTGCAAGCCAGTAAGAGCTGGGAACATTGTTAGCACCTGGTTAGGGCTGGAAAGAAACAATTGGAGCAAGTAAAGCAATGGGGGAAAAAAACCCTACAAAGACTTGGGGCTTGGAAAACATTCCCCACAGAGAGTAAAAATGAAAGAGCTTTGAAGCTGGTAAAAGCTGGGAACATCGTTAGCACCTGGTTAGGGCTGGAAAGAAACATTTGGAACAAATAAAGAATGGGGCGGGGAGGAATCAAAGACAGGGTTTAGGTAACATTGTTTGCAGAAATAACAATGAAAGAGCTTGCAAGCAATAAGAGCTGGGAACATCTTTAGCACCTGGTTAGGGCTGGAAAGAAACTTCTTTGAAGCAAGTTAGAGTAATGGGGTAAAACCCTGCACAGACTTAGGGGTTGGAAAACACTCTTCACAGAGAGAAACAATGAAAGAGTCTTCAGGGTAAGAGCTGAGAAGATCTTAGCAGCTAGTTAGAGCTAGGGGAAAAAAGCTACATTCAGGACCCACCCTAATTATCAGCCTCTTTTAGGGAGGAAAAAGGTGCATCTTATACACCGAAAAATACGGTTATTAGGATTCAGAGGCCATAGGCTAAAACCATGCTGAAATGCTGAAAACTACTTTTAAGAGTATTCCAAACAAAAACATGTGCCAATCCACATCTCTTCAACTACTCTCTTAGAATTTTAGGTCTATGGTGAGGTTCAAAGCATTTGGGAGCTTTTGCTAACTTTTTTAAAGTAGAAGTGACAGTGAGTTTAAACAAAAGCACCTGGTGGAGCCCTGGCAACACATTTTATCAGGGATTTGGTTCCAAATCAGTTGACCCTGGCCAGAAATATTTTTTGAAGACAGGGATCCTCGTTAATAACCTCTTGGGATGGTCTTATGACATACAGTATCTTGTCAATAACTTGATAACTGACTATCTGTTGATTATTTTTATGGGAAACATTTTTTCTAGTGTGCAGCCATTGCTTCTCAATCTGGAAGCAGGGATCAAATAAGAAACCATGCTGTCCTTTTTCTCTGCAGTTACACAGGAGAGTACATATTAAAGACTTAGGGGCAGTTATTTCTCAACCTTGGCAACTTTAAGATGTGTATACTGTATTTAATTCCCAGAATTCCCCAGTCATCAAACTGGTTGCAACACTGCACAAACGTGCTCTACAAAACCAGGCTGCAATCCACAAAGCTTGCTAAGTAACTTTTTTTTCAAAACATGCATGGAAAGAAACTTACAACACAAATATACTCAGGGGTTGGTCAACGTTGAGTTTCAGGGTTGAGCGACTGTGGTCTAGACAAAAGATTTCCTGATGTTTCGTTAGCAACTTTGGCTGAGATTTTCTTAAGAAATCTGTTGTCTAGACTATGGTCACTTTACTCTGAAGGTCAAGATTGCCTTACAACACAAAGCTTGCTAATTTTGTCTCTAAATAACTGAGTAACTGGCTGGAAATTACTAGATACCTTATATCTGCAAAGGGTTAAAATGATTCACAGAACTATACTCTTGTCATGATGTTCCATGATGCCATTATATACATTACAGTATCCATAAACTACTGTATAGATTACAGGCTGTAATAGTGTCTGATAAACTCAAATCATGGTAAACTCAAATCAAACAGTATTAGTTTTAACATTTTGCGAAGTCAGACAATTTATCGTCCGCTAAAGAAATCAACACATTTCACATACCCTGTAACCATGATGGCGAACCTTTTTGGCACCAAGCACCCAAACTGGACTGTGCATGCGTCTATGGGCGCGGTGGAGTGCCAGAAACCTGAAGACCTGCTGGCAGGTGGCGCATGCCAGTTTTTGGTCTGGGTTTTGGGGTTATTTTTTGGCACCTGCAAAGACCAGCTGGCCGGCGTGCATGCCACATGCCTATTTTTTGGCTGGTTTTTGGACATTTTCAGTCTGTTTTCTGGGGCTTCGGCGCCTGCAAAAGCCAGCTGGTCAACGTGCATGTGTGTGCCAGAAACTAGAAGAGAAGCTGGCGATGCCATCCGTGCCGACAGAGAGGGCTTTGTGTGCCACCTCTGGCACACGTGCCATAGCTTCACCATCACGGCCCTATACAAATGGAAGTTCTTTCTAAATCAATTTACATGATAATCTACAACTGCTTGATTTTATTTCATAAAATATACATACAGCCAATATTCTTTGGACTGGAGTGGCGTAGAAGCCTGAATAAATAATAAATAACAATATTCTGGATGTACAGGGCTGAGAACATTGAGATTTGTGGCACTGCTTTCAGGAATGGTTTCTTCCTTTACTAATTTTTCACAAAAAAAGCAAAAACAAAAAGCAGATATCTTCCAAGGAAATGCAAGATTTCTAACACAGTTTAGAAAGCAGTGTACAAATCAATAACTAAAAGCACACCAAAAGATGTGCATGTCAGCAGTCCATGGAAAAATATCATAATTTGTTTCATTTAGCAACCGACAGTGCATATTTCATAGCTTCACGCACCACTGCTCATCTCCGGCATTAGTTCATAACATAGTTTTCCAAGCCGTACACTTCAAGCCACAGACAGAAGTGCTGCATTTTTCCTAGGTAGCATTTCTTCAAAGATGCCTAGAAATTAATACATATATTTGAAATCTCAGTTCAATCAAAAATCATTTTGTTTTCTCTCGCATCTCTTTCATATTATGAAACTCAAAATGTACCATTAATGTTGCAGAGATTTTACAGATAGTCCTTTTACATGTAGTTTTACAGAGCATCTATAAAGTGAATAAATGGGACGTCGTTACATTGGGTGGGTGGGCGGGCCCACCTGCAGTTGCCACATACCAGTTCACCCGAATTTAATAGAACCGGCCAGTGTTCCCTCTAATTTTTTTGGGGGGTGGGCGGAAAAGTATAGTGTCTGAGCGGCAGTCCCTTTGGGACTGGGCGGCACAGAAATAATAAATAAATAAATAAGTAAACAAACAAACAAACAAACAAACAAATAAAAATCCCACCCTGTTTTGCCTCAGAGAATTTCAAAATAAAATACTGTACTGTGTGTTTATAACAGTGAGCTCATAATAGGGCAACTCTCAATATCAAAATGCCACTTAAATAGTTGAGCTAGTTTCAAATTAGATTTTGATTTTCTTTCTCTCTTCCTTACTCCCATTCTTTTTCTTTTTCTTTTCCTTCCTCTCTTTTTTCTATCTGTTTCTCTCTCTTCCTCTCTTCCTATCTCTCTCCTTCCCTCTCACTCTTTCCCTCTCGGCTTCTGGGCAGGTTTGGAAAACTCTGAGTTGATGATGATTTTTAAGTGAGCGATTGCTCACTGCTCAGCTTAGAGGGAACTATGGAACCGGCTGAATATCACCTTGACTTGCAATTGTTCGCTTAGTAGCCATTCAAAGTTACAACAGCACTGAAAAAAGTGACTTATGACCATTTTTCACAGTTACAATATTTTGAGCATGGGGAAGCCAGGTTACTAACTTATCAACTGCCATGATTCACTTAAAAACTGAAGCAAGAAAGGCGTAAAATGGGACAAAGTTAACAAATGTCTCACTTAACAACAAAAATTTTGGGCTCAATTGTGGCCATAAGTTGAGGGCTACCTGTATTTTGATCTTTTTTAAAAAAAAACAACAACATTGCACAGTTGCACAGCTCAGGTTTAACTTCCGCCATGTCAATAAAAATGTCCAGTTAGTAAAAATGTTATGTGTAAGGAGAAATCTCTAAAGATTAATAGTAAATTACAAAGTAAACAAATACTCCTAAGAAAAATTGGCATTAAGGTTTCTTGCAGCAAAAGTTAACAGTGATGCAGCTGACCATCCCTACACATACAGCATATAAGAGGAATTAGTTTTTTCAACATGGCATAAACATAAAACATGTTACAAAAAATGCATTTGCTATGCAGTTCCTGTGCCATAATTGTACCCAACCTCCAATACTACTAATGACTTAATGATATTTTATCTCAAATTGTCTAGGTTTGGTAAAAATCATCTGAAGTGAAGAAAATTATGTTAGAAATGTACTACTACAACTTGCCCTATTGTGACAGAGAGAAAAGTCATCAAGTGATTTTTTTTTATAGCATGGGGAGAAACAGTATCTTAAGCCACTTTCTGGAGAAAAACTGATTCAGTAAAAATGGGCCCTCCAGTGAAGAACTGAAAATGGTATCAGATTTATACTAGTAATTTATTGATGATAATTTACATCTTTCAGAGTATCCATATTTTATTTTTCTCTCTTAACAAACCCTGTCTCTGTGATTTGTTATACAACTCTATACAAACATTTGATTTGTTATACACCTCTATACAGAGAACCCTTCAGAAAAATGCATCCAAACTGCTACAATTCTCTTTATACGCTGTCAGTTTCCACTTACATGTTCTTAAGAGTTCATTTCCCAATTATCTTTCAATCAGAAAGCATTTTTTCACCACGATTTCTCTCAAATTGTACTTGATTTCTGATAATTTCACGATACGCCCATCACAGAAATGTGATTTGGCTTTTTCCATAGTGCCAAACTCACAGTTCTTTTAAAAAACTTTATTTGAACTGTGATACATTCATAGTACATTTATTGATGCTCTAAAAAAATGGATATTTGGAAAATATTCCTGATGAACTGAATATATTGGACTTGGGACAAATGAAAGGATATCTAAATTTCAAAAGAGGAAGCACATGGTAAAATTAAAATCTCCTTCCAAGAAGCCTTAATTCCTAGTGAAATCCAGGAAGTAGACAGACAAGTTGTTCTCTTAACAACCGTGGTGACAAAGGTCGTAAAATGGGGCAATGCTCCTTAACAAACCTTAACAGCAGAAGTGTTAGGCTCAATTGTGGTCATAACTTGAGGACTACTTGTATACTAAATACTGTACTATATACTAGGGCAGTGATGGCGAACCTTTTTTTCCTTGGGTGCCGAAAGAGTGTGCTCATATGCTTTCACAGATGTGCCCACACCCATAATTCAATGCCTGGGGAAGACGAAAACAGCTTCCCCCACCGTCCGGAGGCTGGAAACTGCCTGTTTCTCAACTTCTGCTGAGCCCAGTAGGTTCACGTTTCGCCCTCCCCAGGCTCCAAAGGCTTCCCTGGAGCCAAAAACGCCCTCCCAGAGCCTCTGTGTGAACCAAAAATCATCTGGCCGGCACACACATACACAATGGAGCTGAGCTAGGGCAATGGCTCGCGTATCAACAGATATGGCTCCGGCACACATGCCATAGGTTCGCCATCACTGTAGTAGAGAAACTGTTTGCCACCCCTTATTATTGTTGCTGTTATTTATTTATCTATCTATCTATCTATCTATCTATCTATCTATCTATCTATCTATCTATCTATCTATCTATCTATCTATCTATCTATCTATCAGATTTGTATGCCGCCCCTCTCCGCAGACTCGGGGCGGCTCACAGCAATAATAATACAATGCAAACAAATCTAATATTTAAGTTAATTTAAAAAAACCCAATTTAGAAACCAATCATACATACTAGCATACCATGCATAAATTTTATAAGCCTAGGGGGAGGGAAAATGTCAATTCCCCCATGCCTGACGACAGAGGTGGGTTTTAAGGAGCTTACGAAAGGCTAGGAGGGTGGGGGCAACTCTGATATCTGGGGGGAGTTGGTTCCAAAGGGTCGGGGCCGCCACAGAGAAGGCTCTTCCCCTGGGTCCCGCCAAACAACATTGTTTAGTTGACGGGACCCGGAGATGGCCAACTCTGTGGGACCTAACTGGTCGCTGGGATTCGTGCGGCAGAAGGCGGTCCCGGAGCTATTCTGGTCCGGTGCCATGAAGGGCTTTATAGGTCATAACCAACACTTTGAATTGTGACCGGAAACTGATCGGCAACCAATGCAGACTGCGGAGTGTTGGTGTGACATGGGCATATTGTTGTTATTATTATTATTGCCCTCTTCCAGACTGAACGTTTCTGAGGTCACTGGAGATCCGGCTACAAGGTGCTGCCACCTGCTTGCAGAGCAATCTTTTTTGGGAGCGAGAAGCTTCACATTTTGGGAGGAAGCCTGACCTCCCAAAACCTGGCTATTGCTCCAAACCTCCTGTGTTTGGAGCAATAGCCAAAAGCAAGCACAAGAGCTGCAGGTTTATCTTCCTTCTATAAAAGGATCTTTTGAAATCAATTCCTCAACACTGTCAAACTACTTACTAAGTCTACACTACTATTACTCATCATTCCCATCACTCATCTCCTCCCACTTATGACTGTATGACTGTAACTTGTTGCTTATATCCTTAAGATATATTATTATTGTTTCCTGATTGCTTATTTAACCTCTATGACAATCATTAAGTGTTGTACCTCATGATTCTTGACAAATCTATATTTTCTTTTATGTACACTAAGAGCATATTGCACCAAGACAAATTCCTTGTGTGTCCAACCACACTTGGCCAATAAAGAATTCTACCCTACCCTATTCATAACAAATCCCGGGCTGTTTTACAGGCTGCATATCATTGCTTTGCACGAGGGCATCTTATTGTATCTTAGCAAAGGGTGGATTGGGTGGGTGGAGTTGGTGCCCTCCCACCAGTAGCCCCCTCTCCAACCCAGCTTGGAATAGCAGGTCCCATATGGAAACAATGTAACAACGTAGAGCAGGCAGGCACCTAACGATCCACAGCCGGGGAGAACGGGACGGTGGGTTTCCCCAGGGGATTTACCTGGCCGCGGAAAGGGTCCG